>NC_143014.1:396872634-396967634 GCF_055824585.1 Amblyomma mixtum
TAGCAAAAGCGAGCCTCGATCACGGAGGCCACGACGGTAGTGTGCTCGTTCGTCTGGAGGGCGTATGATGGCGCTATAGGTATCATTACTGCGAAAGCTTGGCTTAATGACGCCGCAGACCATGAAGATTTCCGGTTAATTTTGACCGAATCAGGCAAGTACTCCACCTTCGTCCTCTTGAAGCACCCTCTAGTGGGTGCATATCAGGGTAAATATCCATTTGCACCTTACGAGCCTCCACCCACTACCCAACAACCCACCAGAAGGCCACCGCCCACTACGTCCATCTTCAGCCTCTAAATGGCCTGCACCCACCATCCACCCACCTACACCTCCCAAAATGCGAAGGCGAAATAAAATTCGCAGATGCAATGGGAGGTGGCCATGGTCTAGGTCTTATTTGCCGAAGGCAATCTTAAGTTCCTCTATTGCTCTGTGTAAAATATTTTTATGTGCCATGCACGTCTTGTAGCGCTTATGTATGCTTGTCCGCAATAAATGAATGTAATAATTTGCATTTTACTTCTAATATTTTTAAGCAGTCTAGGATACGGTGTTCACATAATAATTTTGAAGTGATAAAACAATGTTCATAAAACTGTCACACAGTAGCTAACACATACGTTTCCAAACTTTGATAAGTTGACAGTAGGAATTATACTTTCTTTGTACTTGAGTCTTTTGGATAACGGTGGCCAATTGTCAGAAGACTGTTGGTAGGGTGTTGGTAGACATTGGTGGTATGTGGTTGACAGGAAGTATAAACACTTTCTATGGACTTGAGTCTTTTGGATAACGGTGGCCAAATGTCGGAAGACCGTTGATAGGGTATTGGTAGACATCATTGGTAAGTGGTTAATACGAATTACATAGAAACTGTCGATAAGGGGATGATAGGAAGTATAAAGTCTTTCTGCGTACTTCAGTCTTTTTTATTACGGTGGCCAATTGTCGGAAGATGGTTGATGGGTTGTTGCTACAAGGTATAAATACATTTAAAAGACTTTCTATTCAATGTTGATAGGTTCTATTAACATTTGTCTAAAGACTTTCTAAAAAATGTTACTGAAAATTTTTGTAAGGGATTGCAAAAGCGAAATGTAATACCAATTCTGCTCATGTAGCTTTTGGTGCGCAAGCACTGATCCAATGTGTTGCAACCCCGAGCCCCACGGAGGCAAAAATTGTGCGTCGTTCTCTCACGTCTCCACCTGCCTGCTGGCGAAGTTGACAAGAGAGGGAAATCAATGGCACGGGAAGAACCCAGAGGAGGGCGACCATGGACGGAAGAGGTTGGGACGCGCGTAGAGGTATGCGCGTCCTGAGGGTGGCGGCCACGGGAACAACCCGGGTGGTGGCTAACGTGCAAGGTGGAGGGCGAGGAGGAAAGCGAGCTAATCAGACGAGTGAATATAGCTGAGCGGCGCTCGCTCGGCGTATGCCACTCTTCCGTTGAAGCGGTTGTGCGCGAGCCGCCTCCAGAACATAGTTTATTCAAGTCACTCACAGGCTCCTTTACATGGAAGCATTGTGTGAGTAGGGCAGTACATAGAAGTTAGAGAACAGCGCAAAAAACGACTGAAGAGAAACGTTATACAATAGTTAGCAGAGACACTGAGTAGAATAAAATTATAGTTATACAATACACAATAATTAGATAAGTTTCAAAATGTGGCAGCATGGAAATGGAACACGATTTGACAGTGAGGCTAAAAAGTGCACAAGTTTGTTCACACTAAACAGCAATAAAAGGGATTTTTCGCAAGAACACATAGAACTGAGACACTAGGCGAGGATTGCGGTTATCTTATCAAGAAACGTAGCGAGATTTCTGGTATTAATAGCATCGTTAGGAAGGCTGTTCAAATGGTTTATGGCACGTGGAAGAGCAGACATGTTTAATGCTTTAGTATGACCAAAAATACGCGTAAAGCTGCTGTGATTATGGAGGCGATGAGATGTACGACATGGCCGTGACAAAGGTATTGTGTGACTGTGAAGGCCGAAAACCATTTCATGAAATAAGCAAAGTGCTACTGTACGACGTGATTCTAAAGACTCAAGTGATAGCGATAACTTTATCTTAGAGACGCTGCAATGCCGGTTATAATCGCGAGCGATGAAGCGTGCAGCACCGTTCTGTGTCGATTCGAGATTACGCGTTAGATACGCTTGGTGAGGTGACCAGATGGGTAACGCAAATTCTAGTTGTGGGCGGTCAAACGTCTCGTAGGCTAGTTTTCGAGTGTCACCTGGTGCACCATGAAGATTACGCTTTAAGTATCCAAGGGTTCGGGATGCCTTACCTGTAATTTTATTAATGTGTGTCTACCAGGAAAGGTTTTGATTTAGGTGAATGCCGAGATATTTATATGAGGACGCTGTTATCACATGGTTACTGCTGAGCAAGTAGGTGAAAGAAGAGTTTGAAAGCTAACGATGGATTTGCGATGGATTCTGGAGATCAGATATGAACTAGAAGACCAAGTCTGCAAAGGAGCTCGCGAAACACTTTTGTAAGACATGCACCGCTTGCTACGGCGCAACGGTGAACGGCCGTGTGCTTTGAAAAATCAAAGCGAATAGAGAGAGAGACAGAGACCCCAGAGGGAGTTAATTACTTATAATACGTTGCGTACAAGTGCGGTGGATTCTAGTATATTTCGAGTACGCATTCCGAAACCCTGCCCGTTGTCTTGGTTTATTGAAGGTTATGGTTGCTGTGAATCTATCATCGATTGGCCTACAGTAAGCAGCCGGCAGTACGCTAATCGGTGTATAATTTTTCACGTATCCAAATTTCTTGTCTAATTAGTTATTATGTAATATACAGACGGCAGACAGATAAAGCTATAAATGGGAATGAGACCCGTCTTGAAATTGCTCAGACCAAAGGCACGGGGTGGCAAATTCATAACATTTGAAAACACAATTAGGTGAGAGTGTGTGCAGGAGACGGCAAATGTTGTTTTTAATGGAGGGCTATTCTTTATAGTGTTCTATGCGTGGAGCGAGAGAGAGAGAGAAACGTTCAATGCATTAAATGTTCGGGTGGGTCCTCATTCTAGGAGCGCAATGACTTTTGCCGCCGCTGTTGCCCAGTTCGCCAGCTAGAGCTCGTCTTCAGAATGTGAGCTGGACAGCGCCGCCTCCCAGTCCTCTTGGGTTCTTGATTCTCGGTATAGCTGGGTTTTTCTGGCATGGCCATACCGTCTGGTATAACTCAGCCACTTCGCCCCAGAAGGCGTAATGCGGATCGTACGCATTTGGAAAATATAGCTGAATTTGACAGCATTTATATAAGTATTCCTTAACAATTTCTTTAAATGATCCTTGCTACCTGTTAAGGTTTTTGTGTGCTTCGGCGTATACATTCCTCGCTAATCTCAAATGTTGGGATAAATCCCTATACCTTAATAGTGGTTCACAATAATTACGTTCCTGCTAATGTTGGGAGCCCGGGTAATAGCGCGCGGGCAGCGGCGTGCGCGCCTTCGTTCCCAACGTCTGCAGAGTCCTTATGACTATGGATTTAAAGTCTCTATCTTCTTTAGTTCTGAGTATTCTGTTTGCATGTTTAGCAATACTTCCTCTTGTACAGTTACGGCATGCAGTCTGCGAATCCGTAATTACACACGAGACCCCCCCTGGAAACCATCGCCAAAGCTACCGCTGCTTCCTCAGCCTGGTCGATTCCCTGGCATCAGATTAATGCCCATTAACTATTTCCCTTGCGCATCCGTGCATGCTATCGTTGATGTACCGCTGACCGGTCCTGTCGCGTCCACGTAAACTGCCTCTTCCATCACGCCCCATGTTTTCCTGATGGCGTTCGCCCTGGCCTTTCTTCTTTTCTTGTGATATTCAGGCTGCATTTTTCTCGAAATGGGCTGCACCTCGACCTCGCTTCTAAGCTGATCCCGTAAATCCTGTCTATCCTCTGTAAACCAAATGCATGGGAGCCCTAGTTTATCGAGTTCGTCGATTCCTGTTCTGCTTCCTGATAGCCGTATCCTCTGCGAAATCTAATGGCCTTCAGTACTTTCCTCTACTATATTGTGAATGCTCATGTGTAGTAATCTTTCGGTTCCCGCGGTTGACCGGGATACCAAGTGCTCTTTTATTCAAAGTCACGGTGGAAGCATAGACTAGGTGTCTGAACGAGGTTGCTGCGCTGACGATTTTTTAGACAGTGGTTTACGTCTCCTCGGCAGATGGCGCCGATCGTTGGAGGGTCAACCACAGCAGCTGACGCGGCATGCGGGGCTCTCCAGGCATGCGCGCGCGGGAACGAACCGCAGTTTAAGCGTCTGTTGAGCCTTTTGAATGCAAGGTGAGGTACTTCTTTTGAAATACTGAAGTTAACCTTAAGTGGTAGCGCTTCTCCGACCTGGGTGCGCTTCGCTACTCGTGAAAGTCGATTGTGGCGACGGCAAATTTACTTCAGCTCAAATTCAAAGCCATCCAGCCAACCTTCCTTGAACGCGGTTTTTCACTGCACGCTATTAGGATGTCAAGATTGTCTCTAGCCGCGCATGTACAATACAGGCGCTCTTGCTTAGAGAACGCGGTCGCTCCTTCAAACCCGTTTTTTGTATCGAACATTAATCATCAGTGGTAGGTATCCTGCTAGCTGACTCAGTTTTTACGCGAAACGAGCTCTGGGTAGCCGCGTACTCCGAAAATCCTTCGGGCCTCCTATTCTGCGCGTTCACCGTAAACGTACAGGCATGCAACGTTCGAACTTAGCGGAATGTGCTTTTGAAATTTCACTCAAGACAGTAGGGGAAACAGAAAAAAGACGTTTATTGCACACTCTTGCGCACATCAATGCAGCTCTGACAGCTCGCAATTGTGTCCTGCATCCTAGACGAGCTTTGCAAGTTTCTTAAGATATTGCATGTGTGTTTTTGAGTCCAACTTTGATTGTTTGCAGAACTGTCTCATTCTCATGGCTATGTAATAATGCAAGAAATTTGCCATTATGTCTTATTTGTGTTCCTTACATGGAAATGAGGATGCATATTTTTCTAGCAAAGTCTGAACTGTTATTTCATGCACATTCCTATCTGTAGCATGTTGCTGAAACTCTCTTTCAGCCGCCTGCAGCGAACAAAAAATATTGACCTTTGCGTGCAGGAGCCCACCTCTAGTTTTCCATTTTACAAGTGTGCTTTCAGGTTGAGCATGTACCTCACTCTCATCTACAAGACTCTGTCGGCATACTGAGAAGGTTGAGCATTTGAGGAGTTTCCTGCACAAGAAGCCAGCTAGGTAAGAGACAATTCAGACAACAGCCTCTGGCTATGCGCAGCTCTGATCATAAGGCCTTATCGCAGTCGACCTCAGATGCAACCAAACTATCCAGTTTGCCTTTAAACTACTGAAGCCGAGTGTATTGCTTTTCGTCCTCCTGAAACGCAAGCTTTAAGTCAGCCAATGTAAGCACATGCGCTTGTAGAGCTCGCTCTACCTCGCAAATTCCAAACTTGGGCGGTTTAATCAGACTGCATAATGGAAGCATATTGTACACCTGAAGAAAAGTGGGCAAGGAAGCATCGTCATTCTTACCTCGCGCTTGGAGGATTGTACATCCGCCAAGCGCGACATCTTGGTTGAATTGTCGCTTAAGACTTACTAAAACCAACAGTGCTCAAGCAAATATCTTGTCAACTCCAAAGCTCACAAAACTGTGACGCGTAGGCCTGCTGCAACCTGCTCAGTAAGAAAATTTGCACGGAATATCCTACCAGCAACCACCTCTGCCTCTTACTTGTTCAGCCAGAGCGAGAAAGATGCGAGAACTCTCAAGTCCTTGCTCCCCACAGTGATGCCTTCTTTAGTGTGGTTCCTAATACGTGCATCGAACACCTTCGAACCTTCGACCTAATACGAACCTTTGAACCTACCTTCGACGAACCGTCGACGTAATATGTGCACCGAACCTTCAAGGTGAACTCAGCTACGCGCTTAACGTTTTTAAGCCCCACTGTCTTTCTTAACAAGTAAAACTCCGACTCACTGAGCACACTTCGACTAAACAGCTGCGTAGCAATCTTTACGCATTTTCTCGCTGTTTGGTGCATTGAGATCGGCATATGTGAGCATGCGGCAAACACGCAAGTGTTCAGGCTGCTTTTCGTCTTCAACAAACAGCTTATTATTGGGCGCCCACTGCACACGGCCACCATGGAAATTCAAAACCCTCTGGGCATGCAGACAATTCCGCACACATTTCATGAGATGCGGGCACCTGGAAAAAAAATTGGCAGTGGCTTAGCTCTGGTTAAGCCTGGATATACAAGCGAAAAGCTGCAGTTATGCTTTGTTGGACGTCATTGCTGTCGCAGTTCGCGCACAATGCACTGGGAGCACCACGATAGCGGTGTAGGCAAGTGCATTATATAGCCCTCCTTGCGCATGCGTAGTAACTGTGGTAAACACGCGGCTGCAAGTAGCGTCATACGAGGAAGCCGAGCGCGCGCCGATGCACAGTCGGTAAACACGCGCAGCGCGCGCGAACGACGGCGAAGGTCGACCACCTGCGCCTCTCCAGTGACGTCACGCGGCGAACTCGCGCATGCGCAGCTGTGGCTAAAATTGATCACGGCGCACGCCAGACCCGATGTTGACTAGCCTAGTGAAGCTTTTGGCTTCAAAAAATCCTGCGCTTGTTATCAACTGGGTGCGCGAAGGAGCTCTTGGTACTGTTAGCAGGGAAGAATCATGGAGGTCATCAGAATTGTCGCAACTGGAGGTGACACACGCTGGGCTGCTTTTCTTTTTCGCCTGGGCGAAAAGCTGTCTCTCGGCTCGCCACTTCCTACTTTTCAATGTTTTGGACAGATAGAGAGGGCATTCGGGGAACCTCTTCGGCACGGCATCATTTGCCAATAATGCACGATGAGGCGTGCTGACCAGAATGTGTTCATTGTACTCTGCTGTCCATGTCTTGGAAATAAGTTGAGGTTGGAAATGCCGCTCACATACGCAGTCCTTTGCCTGCAGCAGGCGATCCTTTCTTGAGATGCCATGTCGCCACACGTTTAGTCGGTCTTAATCTTTTGGGGCTGAAAAGAGAGAGAACTTCTCACGGGAGCACAGCTATCCTGTAGAGCAGCGGGGCAAAAAACAGTTTTGAAGCGAAAAGCTTCACTAGGCTAGTCAACACCGGGTCTGGCGTGCGCCGTAACCAATTTTATCCACAGTTGCGCATGCGCGAATTCGCCGCGTGACGTCACTGGAGAGGCGCAGGTGGTCGACGGAGCCGCCGCCGAGCGCGGTTCGGCCGGTCGACCTTCGCCATCGTTCGCCCGCTCTGCGCGTGTTTACCGAGTGTGCATCGGCGCGCGCTCGGCTTCCTCGCATGGCGCTACTTGCAGCCACGTGCTAACCACAGTTACTACGCATGCAGAAGGAGGGCTATATAACGCGCTTGCCAACAGCGTTATCGTGGTGCTCCCAGTGCATTGTGCGCGAACTGCGACAGCCATGACGTCAAACAAAGCATAACTGCTGCTTTTCGCTTGTATATCCAGGCTTAACCAGAGCTAAGCCACTGCCAATTTTTTCCCCATCACTCCACAAATTACGAGCGCCTGACGACTGAGCAAAAGAAAAAATTTGACACAGAACCAAGCGCAGCGAGCACAGACTTTAACTCTACAGTTGGCCGCGCCGCCCGTGCTTCTTGCTAACCTTGCTAACTCTCCAACTGGAGGGGCTTTACAGGGAGCATATACAGGAACACTACCATGAATGGATGGATGGATGGATGGATGGATGGATAGGAGCGCCCCCTTTGAAACGGGGTGGTGGCAATTGCCACTATGCTCAGCTTTTCTTTCTTTATTATTTTTTTGTTTACTGTGTTAGCAATTCTCATTAAGATTCGCCATCATCTTTACCTACGGTTTCCTACAATTCTAACCTTATGCCACATCTCTACTTTTCAGCCACCAATCCTCCAATCGCTTTTTGCTAACTTCCACTGCAGGTTTATTTACATGACCATTGTTACATTTAAACCCTAGGGCCTCAGAAAGAGTGACTGCGCCTGCATCGACATCCGGATGGATACCATCACATTTGATTATAAGGTGTTCAATCGTTTCCACAGATCGACCACACACTGCACATGTGTCATCTTCGTTAAATTTCTTTTTGTAGCTGCGCGTTCTAAGGCACCCTGACCTAGCTTCAAAAAGTAGGGCACTGCCTCTTGAGTTATCATAGAAAAATTCTTTCCTGATCTGCCTTTTCCAGTATCGATATAGTTCTACACTATGTTTCTTTTCCATTGAATTCATCCAATTTTTAACTTCCGCGTTTTTAACCTGTCGTTTAATGCTCTTTCTTTCTCCGTCCTCATGACCGGCATACTTACTGGCATACTTACTGGCATACATACCGGCATACTTACCAACTGCAAGCTGTCAGCGCCATCTCATGGCGCTCCCAGAAACCACGACCCAACGTACGTCAGCATCGCCCGCCGGAAAGCGCCACCGTTCAGACACCTAGCCAATTCATCCACAGCGTACAAGGCGTTTCACCTAAGGCTTTAGACAAGTTTTGAAAAGAGGATTTTTGAGTTGGAAGAGCGCTTTTTGCGACGTAACATTGTCAGCTGTGTACTACATCAGACTACCGCTAAGACGGGCTAACAGATTGCCGGGTAACTAATATTCAAAGTTAAGCTTTTAACTAGTGTTGTTAGGCTCTTTTAGTACTAAGAGGTGTGTAGCCCACCGTAAGTAACATTCATATCACTTTTTAGAATTTCGAATGCACGGTTACCCTCGGCGCAGGGGCTCAACAAACTTTCGCTATTTCGACGTGTTCGGTTCACTGGAGGGTTTGCTATGCTTGCAAAAATATCGCTTGCGCATGCACTTTGGCGCGATGGAGCGAAAATTTGTTGGGCCACATCGGCGAGGGTAAACGCGCTTTCAAAATTTTAAAAACTGATATGGGTATTACTTGCAGTGGGCTGCACGCCTTTCAATAATTAAAGATACTAAGAGTAATAGTTAGAAAGTTAATTATTAAATGTTTGTTAACCAGCCTGCTGTTAGCGCATCTAAGGTGCCTTCTGATGTACCACACTGCTGAAAATGCTATGACGAAAAAAGCCCTTTTCTATCTCAAAAAGCCTATCTTTTAAAATTGTGTAAAATCTTTGGTGAAACGCCCTGTATATTTTGCGTATCATGACGTCCAGCTTGTTCTCTTTTTTCGTCCATTTCAGATATGGTGCTGGGTAAGCGATCCTGCTCACAATGAAAGCCTGTATTAATTTAATGGTTTCTTTATCTTTAAGTCCGTGCTTGTGGTTTGATACCCTACTAATCATTCTCGCCACTTGCTGAGTTGTTGACTGCAATCGCCTCATCACTTCCGCATTGTTGGCTTTCGCGTCTATTAACAGACCTAGTAACACGGTCAGAGTCTCCTTTCTTCCTAAATATTAACTAACTTCGATTTGTTCGGTGCGCATTGGAGTCCACAGCTATCAGGGTATTGTTGCACGGTAGCCGCAGCACATTGTAGTCTCTCCTGTATGCTCCCAATTGACTCTCCCGAGGTCCAAATCGTAATGTCGTCAGCACACAGCGCGCGCTTGACACTCTGTATGATGTCCAGCCTACTCGGTAGTCCTATCAGGGCTATGGTGAAGAGCAAAGGGGACAGCACTGCCCCCTGCAGTGTGCCCAATCTTCTCAGCTTCGCGAACTCCGACTTTATTACTCCGACATTGAGCCGAACTCTCCGGTTAAAGAGAAATTCCTTGATATAATTATGCGACCTTACACCAAAGTTGCAGCGACGTAATTTTTTGAGCGTGATATAATAGGTGAGGTACGTTTCCAGACTCAGCGCAGAGGCTCATGGGTAAGTCGTCTGCTACCGCTACTTCCGGTTCCAAATTTCTCCCCCTACTCGCTTGCTTCACGGCAGTCGCTGTGTTAATTCGCTTCTTACACTAATTTATTTTAACTGCAACACCGCTGATTGTATTGCATCGTCGCAAGACCAACTAGACTTCAACTCTGTTCTGCTTCGTAGCGTGTCTTCGCATTAAGTACAACCAAAATAGTGCAAACGGTAGGAGGCTTTCTATGCGTATGCAGTGCGATGTGTTGAGACGCTCAGTGCGCGCGGTTGCACGTATGGATAGTCTGCTAGCCCACCGACAGCTTTTACACGCTTTGAGGCAAATACATCTATCGTTTGCTAAACTGCTCAAGCTCGGCCTTCGTTTTCTTCGTGGTGCAGCAAAAAAAACTAATATATAATGACCAACGCGTTAAAATAGTTCAACCGCGCACACAGCCGACTGCCGTGCGTACGCAGAACAGCCAGCCTACGCTGGCAATATTATAACCACGAGAAAACACTCCTACCTTTCGTTATTGTTAATTTCTGCGCTCAGGACGCTTTCACACGCAGCACGCGCTGATCTTACGGTGATGCTGTGCAGTACGCAATGTCGCAGCACGAACGATAGCAATGTCGCAGCACGGGCGAATAAACGATGCCTGAATGCACGGCAATTGCTATACAGAAGGCATTGCCTGGGAGAAATTTGGAACCGGAAGTAGCTGGCAGGCGATTTTTTCATGGTTGCTAGCATTCAATTCGGAAACGCACCTCACCTATTTCTGACACTATGAAACCCACCTTTCAGGTCTAATGCTAGAATTGCCCTAATTTGATAGCATCTAGGTTTGTCGATGATTTCTTTTTTTTCTGTAAAAGTACATCTTAAGCCGAAAGGTTTGGTCTGAACCCGAACATCGTGTTTGGTAAGGGGTAGCTTGCATGTAAATGTAGGTAAATTCTTTTATATATAACTTTTTCCATCAACTTGCCAGTGCAGAACGTTAGCGATAGCGGCCTCAAATTGTCAATATTGATTTCTTTGCCGGGTTTTGGGATAAACATAACTTCTGCCGTCTTGCATTCCTCAGAAATATTTCCTTCTGACCAGCATTTGTTAAAGAATTCCGTGATAACCTCCAACGACTTGTCGTCCAAGTTAGCTGGCATTTTGGTGGTAACCCGATTTCCGCCAGGGCAGGTGTCCCTCCTCATGTCCAAGAGCGCGGCACTCACCTCCCAGGTTGCGATCTATTTGTACATTTGCTCATTCTGTGTGCCCGTGCATTCTTCCAAGTCCGAACCGACATCCTCCGGTTGTAGGTGTCTCCTTTTACGTTTTGCAATGAGCTCAATTTCGCGCCCCTTTCTTCCTAGCATAATGAAAAAAAAATAGCGCTACAGAGGAAGACAAAGAAAGAACGAGACAGGACGTGTGGTAAACATTAAGTAACCTATTACACTGCAGGCGGCTACTCCTCTCGTCAAAAGTACACGGCCCAAGAGGTTTGCTTCTGAGGCCTGCTGCATGCCTTCTTATGTATCCTCAGCGACTGTAACTTCTCGAAAGAGGAATGGCATCGCTTCTTCAATCCTCCCAAGCTTCGGACTGCTAGACGTGCTGGGGAGCTCGCCATATAGCTTAGAAGCAAACCCGTTGGACTCTACTTTTGACGGGAGATGTGCATATATACGTTTGGGTAGAGCATGCCTACATAGCAAGAAGCGAAAAACTCTATCGCCTGTTACGAACGTGGCAGACTGCACTTGAGACAATCCTTATATGACAAAGAACTAGAAAACTGACGGACACATTTATCACCTTCTTTACTAATCTTGATGGCATCGCCGATCTTTCCCTCGCATCTGCTTACCTTACCTGCCAATTGCACTTGTTCCATCCTAAGTTGGCTCGTACTCTCAATGCCAGCAATGTTTTGTCAAAATCCACCCCCCGTTAAGAACTCGACGCATGGGCAATGCTCTTGGAGCATTGTCTTGGATTGACTGGACTTGAAATGGGCGAAATGATTATTTGCTCTAGGCTGGTATGTCCAACATAGGTGCCTCGTTGAGAATACAAGGTGTATGTCTGGGAAGCACAAGGCGCTACGCTTTTGGAGCTCCCACGTGAATTTTGGCCCCGAGCAGCTGCATTGAAACAACTACAGCCAATAAGAGCAACTGGTCGCGGAAATCCGACAGCCAAACCAATCTGCCTTCAATACAGAGCACGACATTGTCTACTAAGGATTACCAGGAGACAGCGGCATAGCAGCCATTCACCACGCGGGGGAGGTCGCGCGAACTGCTCACTACGACGACGTCTGTCTGTCGTCCCCCATTACGAGGTCAGACGCCGCGGGCAGGCTTCGCGCACTTGCGCGGGAGATCGTGGTTGCCGCGTGGAATTCAGGCCAATTTCGAATTTGCGTTTAAAATCCTTGAACCCTGATCTGAAGCTCCGGCTTCCATTCGATCTACCACGGTGAGAAGCAACTTTGCTGTGTCGCCTGTGGCTTGGTGTAGCTTTCAACAACCATTACTCCTTCTTAATAGGCCCGCCGTGGTGGCTCAGTGGTTACGGCGCTCGGCTGCTGACCCGAAAGGCACGGGTTCGATCCCGGCCGCGGCGGCTGAATTTCGATGAAGGCGAAATTCTAGAGGCCCGTGTACTGTGCGATGTCAGTGCACGTGAAAGAACCCCAGGTGGTCGAAATTTCCGGAGCCCTTCACTACGGCGTCCCTCATAGCCTGAGTTGCTCGGGACGTTAAACCCCAATAAACCAATAAACCAAACCAATCCTTCTTAATAGGTATGGCTGATAGCCCTGCATGTTCCATCTGCAGGTGCGACGAAACTACAGCCTACTTCCTTTCTGAATGCCCTTCCTACCGCGCCAAAAAGCAGTCTTTCTGCGGTACGCTGGATCGTCTAGATCCACGCCGACTGACGGAAATGAAGATTTTCGGCCACTAGCCGCGGCGATCAATGGCGGTGAAGGCCTCCAAGACAGCTACACTTCTTGAGAACTTCTGGCCTGCACGATAGACTTTGACTTTATCGAAGGCTTGTTGACTTTGCATACTGACTTCATTTTCCTGCTACTTTCTTTTCCCCTTAATATTTTTAACCCCACACCCCTTTCACCCCGTACAGGGTAGCAAACCGGCTTATTCCTCCGATTAACCTCCCTGCCTTTTCTCCTCCTCCTGCTCGAAGACACCTTATGCAACCCTTCCGAATAATGATGCCCTGCTCGACAAGCACTCTAGCTGTGAGTTGAGATATTGAATCTGGCAGCAGCGGTCCCCAGCACATGAATTCCTGAGATAGGAGTGATGCACCAAAGCGGCACATTATACACGCTGCCACGCTGCCATTGTCGACACCAAAGATAAAGAAATCCTGACACGCAAGAGAACGGTATGCTTTTTTTTCTTCATTTCGCGCGGTGCAGAAAAGCAGAAAAGTGAAGCACAGTGCGCCGTGGAAAACGTCAACACAAAGCGACGTGAAACGCCGTACACAAATTTCGCCTTCGCCGCATGTGTACTTAATTTCTCTGTTTGCTTTATACTCGTTTAGATCCTACACTCAAGGGAGACAAAGCCACTGAAACTGACACCCTTACAGCTTTTGTTGCTGTTTCACTTGCCTCATCCATCCTCGAGACGTTGTACCCAGCACTTGTAGGCTACCTTGCTGACAATGCTGTCTTCAGAAAGGGCTCTTATGCACACAGACAGTGATGCACACAGATCATCCACTGGTGAGCCCAGTCCCGTCGACATGCCCAACACATTATGGAAGCCTGTTGCTCAGCCGGCAGACAGCCTTTCGTGCCACCCTCTCATCACTCACGCAGTTGACGATAAGGTCAGCGAAAGCGTGTGCATAGAGTCTAACGCTTACCTGAATGGTACTCAGACGTTTACAGCTACCGATCACGCCTTAAAACACGCTTCATCAGAGGAACGGCCGGAGCACATACAATCCAGCGTTTAAGGCAACCTAGGTGTTCACGGGCTACCCCTCATACCAAAGCTTCTTGCGCAGCCACCACACCACATGGCTTGCCATGTCGTCGCATTCACGAACCGTCCAGTAAGAAAATTCTAAAGCATTGCGGCGCACCCTAAACTGCCTCTCGCTTCTCGCAGCTCGCGCTAACGAAAGACAGCGACCATGGAGATGTTTCCTTGCTCCATGAGAGCGACAGACGCCTAAGGAGAGGCTCTTACGGGAAATGTTTTAAAGCCTGCTTCCGCGGGGAACATCTATTATCTGCAAACTGTTAAATCGAACGCAAGTGCTTCCATCCCTGCCAACTGTAGCTTCGTTTCCCCTCCACATTAACTTACATTTAGCAGCCAGGCACCAAGATTAACTGAGTTTAAAATCAGTTTTCAGGGTCACGTCATTTTGACATTACTCCAAAAACCGACTTCGAAGCCTGGTGGTTTCGTGCCACAAATTTGAAAACTTGTGACTCGCATATGTACGCCTTCAGAGCTAATCAGAGAGGCAATAAGGCGCCGAACGGCGCCCATGCGATTCGTGAATAGGGCCTGTGCTCGATATTTTTACGGCTTGATGGGAAATGGTGCAGGCTGAACACAGCGGCAGAGCGCTTGACACACGTCGCGCACATCGCGGACAGCGCTCCACAACTCAGCTGCTTATTTTCCTCTGGCAGTTACTGATTGCGTAGGAAACAGTCGCGCCCACATGACTTCGTGTACTTCCAAGAGAGAGAGAGAGAGAAAAACTTTATTATGGCAAGTGTGTTTAGATCCCCCCTGGGACCCTGGACCAACGCACGGTCCCACTCTACGTCGGAACGTTCATGTGGTGTTTGTTCATGACGTCGGCACCCCGAAGCCCCCCAGCAAGCTGCGATGGCGGGTCCAGAGACGAGAGCACGACCTCCCAGTCCTCCCAACTTGATAACGCGGGCTGTCCCTGCGGGGGAG
This sequence comes from Amblyomma mixtum, assembly GCF_055824585.1. Classification (NCBI taxonomy): domain Eukaryota; kingdom Metazoa; phylum Arthropoda; class Arachnida; order Ixodida; family Ixodidae; genus Amblyomma; species Amblyomma mixtum. Next base: position 396,887,494 of record NC_143014.1, read on the forward strand.
GGTCAGCAGGGCAGCCGAAAAGGATGTGGGAGAGTGTGGCGTGAGGGTCGCCGCACAGGGAGCATGCAGGGGAGGTGCCACAATAGTGAGATAGCAGCTGAGGGGATGAGAGAGAGCGGGTCTGGAGGCGTCTCCAGAGGATCTGTTGGTAGTGGGTAAGGGAGGGGTGTGAAGGAGGGTGAGTCCGACGGTCCATGCGGGGCATTTGCGTGAGCTCTGCAAAGGTGTGCGCCTGTTCTCTCTAGAAGCCTGGACAGAGGCCGTCCTGAGCCCGGGAAATTAAACCTCGGTGCAATCTATCGGCAGCCTCGTTTCCTGGATTCCCAGAGTGAGCCAGCACCCACTGGAGCTCTACACTGCGTGGTAAGTTTTTGGTGGGTGTGTTCAACAACTCCCAAGCAGGGGCGTGAATCCTGGCTCTCGCGAAGTTGAACAGAGCCGTTTTGGAGTCGCTAAAGATGTAGTTTGCATTGGAATGTACAAGGGCTAGGGCGATGGCGGTTTCCTCTGCCTCCTCAGGCGTAGAGCCCGAGGGAAGACGGTGTATGAGGGGAGGTTGCAAAGCTCGCCTGTTGTTCATGGCGCAGGGGCACTTCGCAGCGTGATTACTGGGTTTCAGAGTACGCGCAAAACGATCCCGAAGCGAGAGTATCGTATTCAGATCTATAAGAAGCGGAAAGTCTAACCGCAACTATTTCAAAGGGGAACGCCGAAAATAACGCCAAGCGGTTCAGTTCAAAAGTCTGTATACACCGCCGTGTTTTTGCTTCAAGGCGCACAAGATGGCGTCGCATCTCGCAGCGGCTGCTCCGACTCGCAGGGAACACGAGGACGCTTGACCGGCATCCATCAGACGCGAGGTCTAGGCGAACCAGGAGTATCAAATAGGAAATAATACGCTTAAAAGTGCATTCACGTAGAAAGAAGCAAGTAGTTATAGAGCCTTCTGCAAAGGAATAGTCTCTCCATAATTTTGAAAAATGCCCGAAGAGGTAACGGTCATGTTCAGCGTTCACACACTTTTGCCGTTCCTGCCGACGCCGCGCCGGCACAAGGTGCCCTGGTTACAATGGTACCGGAGGTTTCCAACGTATTACACCCTAAAGGGCAGGTCAAGGTTGTGAGTGGACCAAAAAAATGCCCTTCTTATTTATCATCTCGTGGAGGAAGGAAGCCGCATTTACTATGAGCGAAACGCAGGCGAAACAGCCCGGGTGGGCACCGATGCCTAATGGGATGAAGCAGCGGACACCAATGAGGCTACAGCGGCAATTCTAAAACAAAAATGTTTCTACAACTTAGCTCGTTGTCATGGCGTGGCGTCGTTTTCTGTGCCGAATGCAGGAGCCAGCAGAGACTCTTTCACAGTACGTAAAAACGCTTCGAGACTTCGCAAACGGGTGTGACTACTGAACGTCTTAGGAGATGCTTCGTGACCAGTTAATAATTGTAATTACACCCCCCCCCTACCCCCTCAAAGACCTCGGGAAGGACTTCCTTTAGAAGCATCTACACTGACATTCGCAGGAGCTGTTCGTATGGCAGGGTACTAAGAACAGATCGCAGCAGATGCTCGATAGTTATGCGCAGGAGTGCGTCTCAAATAAAAGCTGCGTTCAGCTGAAACTGTTGAGCAAAAGGACAGTTGAGTAAAACATCAGGTGTGGGGACGCCCAGTATAGCAGTACAGTGAACGGCGCCCCGGGAGAAAGGCAAAGTGTGTGAGTGTATATTCATATTTCAGCGAGTGTGCGCGTGATTTGTTTTGTACAGTATGCATTCAGTTTTGGAGAGAAGGCTTGTTTTTTTATTTGGATACAATGTATACTCTGTATTCAATTCTGGTGTGTGAGCACGATGAATTATTAGTGAGTGTAGTGTTACTTTACTTTCTACAAGGACAGGCTATATGTTGTATATGTGATTTAGTTCTTGTTCCGGTTTTGTAAATTTTCTTGTCACTTGTCCTTGCAATTGAGTAGATTTCAATTGGCTGTATGTACCTGGTGATCGCAGTGAATATATCCCGGCGTTCTCGTCTAATAAAGAGACTTTGGTCTTCCGTCTACCACTGGACCCGGAGCCTTGTCTCCGTTCTTTCCGGGGGCTCTTCGCCCCCACCACACGCGTTTCTGCCAAAACGTTGTCAGCGCAAACGCAGGCAGCGCACATCTCTTTGTGGCGACCACGACTTCGCTCTAAGCGTGACTGAGGTGTCCACTGGCTCAGGGATCTAGTTATGCGCGTCTCCTTCCGAGAGTTTTGCGCAGAGGTGTTAGTTGGTGAGCACGACGCGACGTACAATGCTCAGCGCGAGAATGTGGCAGTTTAACGCGAGGCGTGATCGGTTGCGGCGACCACATAGCGGTCGTATGCAGTGGCCAGCCAAGCTTATCTATTCGCGCCGCCGCGGGTTGGCAACAAAGTCGCGGCAACATTTACTTTAGAGTGAAAGCACTCATACGCTCATCAACACCGACCAAAATTCTTGTCGCCGCAAAAACGTTCATGGTTCACCGTACGTACGCGCGCACGTACAGGCGCGACCATAAGTAAACGGAGCACGCTATTGCGTTCGAAGTGCAATCACGCTTTCTCCATTGGTAATGAAGAAGCGTTGTTTGTCTACAAGAAAGCCCACCAAGCTCCGCTAACAGCATGCGTGTATCACTGCTGGAAATTTCAATTAGATGACGCGTGAAAAATATTCGAAGACAGTTGCGTGCTTCGTTTACTTTTGTCCGCGCCTGTACGTAGGTAAGTGTGTACGATCTTGCTCTGTTTCCTCGCAATCCGAGTTACTACCCGAGTTAGCCGAGTTGCTCGTGTAAGTTTAGAGGAGCGCTGCGCCAGCTGCCCGAGAGGTTGCTCGCTTTGAGCAACATGAGTCGCACAATCCCTTGCGTTGGCTGCGATGGTAACAGCTACCTGCCAGTGCAGTGGCGCATCGCTTAACCGCTGCGCCACTGCGATGGTATTGAGGACTCGCCGCCGTCTATGAATGTTAAGTAGAGAATGACCAATTCTGCATATATGGGCATTAACCCACTAAAGACACCGCGTCATACCCTTCAGGCGGAGCTTAATTGTCCCCACCAATTGAAGAATGAACACCTGCTTTCGCACGTCTAATCGGTTTAGCTACAACAAAGTTAGCGCTATACAGTGCAAAAAATGCACAAAAAAGAGTTCAAACAAACATTGCCTTTTTAGAGATTGCTATGAAGTAGTATTTTCGCACCCATCGACCGCTTTGATACGGTCCACATCAACCTAGTCGGACCACTTCCACCTTGCCGAGGACACCAGTACTTACCTGCGTGGGCAGGTAGTACATCCGTTGGCCAGAAGAAGTCTCCGGTATTGCTGCCTCCACCGTCGCGTCTCCTTTCCTTTCTAACTGGGTGGCCTATTTTGGATGTTCGGCTGCAATCACGAACGGCGGCAGACAGTTCGAGTCGTCCCTCTTCGCTGAGATTCTTCGTCTTATCGGGATGACACACCTGCGCACCACTGGGTACCATCCACACACGAATGGCCTAGCAACACGCTTCTACGACCAACTCAAGACCAAACTCACCGTCCATGCTTGTCACGATATTGTGAGCGGCTTGATGGCTGGTCCGCGCTGAATTTAAAATTTAATCGGGCCAACCTGCCCACCACTGCACTCTCCGTCAGTTTGGAGGGTGAGGAGCGACAAACTTCACTCCGCGTGCAAAAAGATGAGGTTCTACTGCTGACCGGCGATAGGGGCCACGTCTGATTAGCCGTTGACCGGAGGCATGAGGCGTAGGCAAGTTCCTTAACAAGTCCCTTTAATTGGGCCAACAACAACGACAATGGTTACAAAACCAAGCCCAACAAAATGGCGAGGTCCGGCCGCAGGGAGCGTCGGTCTGCGGAGGCGCGCGGGGCTGATGGGGTGTGGCGGATACGGCCGAACCTGGGCCACGCTTCTTCGGGGCCGCCTTCGCCGCGCTCTATGCGTCAGACACCCGCCTAGGCTCGCTTGCCGACCACTTCTCTGGCTGACACACGTCCGCACTCACCGAAATCTCCAAGCCAACTCCCCGGCTCGCGGTTTTACCGCCGTCGCGTTCTCGTGGTGAACAAACAAACAAAAACTCAAGGCCAAGCGTGCCAACGATTTACAGATGTTGAAAGGGGAAAAAGAAACACGAAGAAACTGAGAAAGAACGAGAGGGAAAGCCAAAGTACTAACGAGGAGCTATGCTAACTTGCGAAGGTCGGGAAGGGTGCCGGGCATTCAACCGACAGCTCCCTGATCCCACAACGTGCAAGCGCTCGCTATCCGGCGATAATGGTCGGACAAGGCGGAGTAGCCTTGACCCTCCAGCGTCTCGAGGGGTCAACCGTCCACGTGGGGGCAAAATCATCGCTACAGCGTCGCGACATGCTTGCGAACAACGGGCGCCATTGCCACCTTGCCCGCAAAAGAAAAAGAAACTCAAGGCGTGCACGAACTTTGTGAGAATGCTACACCAACGGAGTGGGTTCAGAGCCTGCCTCCCACCTTATTAGGCACACCCTGCGCCTTAAACAACGCATGTTGTATTCATTGGCTGACATTTTCATGGGACCTCACTTCTTTTTAATTTCTCCGAGGTGCCAAGCTCGCCTCCCAGCCCCAACGAGAATATTCAGCTGCTTCGTCAAGTTTACAATCTCCTCATCTCCTCTGCCCTCAATACTGCTGCTCACGATTTTGTCCGGGAAGACTCCCACCGCAGCCTTACAAACACACCCAACATGCGAACTGAATTCCCCGGAACGTGATGTCGAGAACTAGATTGTTCTACAGAATGTTGAAGTGTGCTGCAGATATTGTTCTACGGCACCTGGAACTGTGCTGAAAGTATGTGTACGAAGATAACCCATTTGTTAGATTTCAAGAACCTTTCGCATGAAATAATGTGAGTTTTACGAAAGTACACTTTTAATACATTTGTGACATACTACAACCGCAGTCGTCTTTTGTCGCCTATTTGAAACTTGCTGGAAGCATGCTTTAGGTGGGGTGCGTAGGTTCGGCAAATTTTAAGAATACATTTTAAATACTGAGAAATAATTTCAAGGCATCTATTCGTACGTATTCTGTGAGTAATTAGTGAGTAGATATTACGTTTTGAATACCATATAAATATCCCGCGGTATACTCCAAACGTAATTATTCTTCAATAAGGGATATCGTTCTCCTCCTCTTCTTTCTTTTCACTTTCTGAGTCTTCAGACACGCTGATAAAGTGTAGTGCCAAAGTTTGCCGTGCCGAAGTTTGCCGCACCGAAGTTTGGCGTGCCGAAGTTTGGCGTGCCGAAGTTTGTAGTGCCGAAGTTTGCAGCGCTGAAGTTTGCAGCGCTGAAGTTTGCAGTGCCGAAGTCTGCCGTGCCGAAGTTTCCAGTGCCGACATGTGAGTGCCGGAATGTGCACTCCCAACCAGTGCAGCACTGAACTGGGCTGCATACCGGCAGCGGGCTGGTAACTGGGAGGATTCTGGAAACTGGAGCCAAGCTGCTCTTGTGTCGGCAGCGGAGAGTGAACCAGTCCCGGAGTGTTGTCTTGAAGATCAGTGCCGGAGTCGTCGCTGTCACTCCCCATGCGAGTCATGAACTGGCTGGACCGGTCAATGGACATTTCTGTCTTCAATGAATGCCTCGCCTCATCTTCTCCATTTGCGAGCTCCCCAGGCGAAGACACCTTGTACGAAGCTCCTAGGCTCTGGACAGTGGTGTCAAGCTCAGAGTTAGCTTCCGACCTGTTCCAGTCTGAGATGGCGAACCTCAGATTCCGAAGTGGCGGATATGGTGTTGGGTGGACGTCCTCGCAGAATTGTGTGGTGGTCGGATAAGCGCCAGCATGTTCTTCTCTGCTGCACCTTCGAAGAACCATTGGCGCGGAGCCAACAGGTGGGAGGTCCATGGGTCGCCGCTTCAGGGTGGAGGCAGGTTTGCTTGTTGATGGTTGCGCCGCAGAGGTGGTTCGTAGTAGATGGCATTCCCACAGAATGACGGGAGGCGTGCACAGGATCGATACGACATCCTCCTCTAGCCGACTTTGCGGGGTTAGAGTGGCTGGCAGTCCGAGGAGGCATTGCGGCACAATGTTTACTATCAGTCACCCTGTCGGGAGCAGAAGGCATATAGGCTGGATTCGAGGCTTCTGCAGCATCCATGGTGGCCCTCAGAGCAGCAATCTGCGCTGCCAGGGGGTGTGGTGCCCTTGTGAGACGTACAAGTTGTTACCCCAAGCAGCACACCAACAATGGACCGACGCTGGCATAACGCTGGTCAAAACCGGTTCGAGAGTCGTACCGACGTCGGCATTAGGGCAAAAAGTTACTTTTTCCAACCTTGACCTGATGTTCGGGCCAAGACTGGACCTATCTAACTACCAACACTTGACCGACATTCATGCCGCTATCAGACCACTGTTCAGCCGCTCTACCAACACTGAACCGACATTCATGCCGCTATTGTACCCACTTTCAGCCGCTCTACCAACACTAAACCGACATTCATGCCACTATCAGACCACTGTTCAGCCGCTCTACCAACACTGAACCGACATTCATGCCACTATCAGACCACTGTTCAGCCGCTCTACCAACACTGAACCGACATTCATGCCGCTATTGTACCCACTTTCAGCCGCTCTACCAACACCGGCCTGACATACCGCAATTAGGTCACTGTTCAGCCTTTCTGCTAACGCTTGCCCGAAGTTTATGTCATTGCATTTCCAGTTCAGCGAATATTCACATTCCAGTTAATGTTCGCATTGGGAAAGCCATGCGTTTTGGCATTGCAAAGCTGCAATCATCTCTTCTATACACATGCACAACAAAATGAGGCAACGAAAGAATCCAACTGAGCAACAATTTATTAAATATTAGGCACCATGCCTAGCTCAAGCAGGGCAAGGGGTGGGCTTAGGTCGTGGCTGGGGACGCGCGGTTGCACGAGTCCTGCGAGGCAGCGAGGGCCGCGCAGGAGGCGGGACCTTGAGAGGGAGCAAGGGCCGCGCGGAAGGAGGTATTCTGGGAGGTGGGGGCCGCGTGGGGAAGGGAGGGCACTGTGCTGGGGGCTGAAGCACAGTTGCTCGCAGTGGTTGCCAGGCCGGCAGCGGTACCTGGCAGAAACGCTTCGGCAAATCGCCTTTTGCGTCCGCCGCCACGGTCCACCGAACCTGCCAACCACTTCCTAATGAACCCCTGTGCTTCCACCACATCCACCACATCCACCCCCGTCTTCTCACAGATGGCATCTGCATAAGATAAGCGTTCATTTTAGGCCTGCATAAAAAGTTTGCTCGTTCACAGAAATCAAGATTATTTCAGCAACAGAGAAAACAGAAAAGGCCACAAGTACATGTTGTTACTCAAAGTGAGGGCCAAAATGAAAGGACTACAGTATCCAAATACAACTTGAGGAAAAAATCTACCTGAAAGCTCTTCTAACCAACTGTATAAAGCTGCTGGGACATCACGGTCGACCACTTTGCACTACTAACATATGGGAGCACAAATGGCTGGAAGATACAAGGCACGACTACGATCCATGACAAGAGATGGATGTGACTGGTGGGAGGGCTTTCTTTGAAAGGCATCTGCCGACTCACATATCTTCAGATGCACATGGATGAAAACTGCAGATGACTACCCCCATAAAAACACTAACAAAATATTCACCTGTAATGAAAAAGAAAACTGGTTAAGTATGAAATGAAAAGAAGAAAAGAAAACAAAGTGCAGCAGAACCTGGTACATGTTCTTCCACTCATCTTTTAAAATTCAGTTGAAAGCTACTGCAAGAATATACCTGTTGCCACCTTGCATAGCTTCAAGGCAATAAATGATCGCTTCCCCTTGCGGCCATGGAGGCTGTACATCCTCTGTACAGCCACCCCCATGATGGCGGTCATTATGTTGGATCCCACCTCCCTCAGGCCTTTGCCCCCCAGGCGGACCAGCTGCTTTCGCTGAAAAGAAACACCACAGGTGCACAAGCTGTTAGGCACAAACCAATTATAATTTCATTTAGTTTTGCAGAATCGAATAGCTAAGACAATTGTGTGACTACCTGTCAACAGCCCATGCGAGTACCCACAATCATAATGCATAATTTCTGTATGATACAATAGCTTGGCTAGTTGCTACCAGCAGAAAGCACCACCGACAATATGGACATTTTTTTCCCCAGTTTACTAAGAGCAGAGAAAATTTAGCGATTAAGCAAAGGTGGCCAACTCCTACCAATTATGCTTTGCATCTTGGAAATTATTACATTATAACTATAATGCTTTTTGCAGATATATGTGCTGGATGTGTTTTCTCTGCACAGCCGTTACGCTAAAATTGATTTGGTTTGTAGAACTTAAAGTTCCAAAGCGACTCAGGCTATAATGAGGGACAGCATAGTGGAGGGCTCCGGAAGTTTCGACCACGTGAGGTCTTTAACATGCGCCACTGACATCACACTGCACACGGGCGCCTTGCTTTTCGCCTCCATGGAAAACTGGCCATCACGGCTGGGTTTGAACCTGTGTCTTTGGGTTCAGCAGTTGAGTGCCCTAACCACTGAGCCACCATGGCGGGGCTCACTACCCTGAAATTGAGCAGCCTAATTAATGCTATACAAAGGACGCCTATTTAAATCCCCAAGCACCTGAGTAAAGCTGCGTGCTTAGCAACCACAATTAATTAAATGATGTTGCTTGTTTTTGGCAGCAGATTAAGTAATGAAATGTGCATAATGTGAGCAAAATACAGGGAAGAGGTGGGTTAAAGCGGCCCCATTATTTGGAAAACCTAGCCAAAATTAAAGACGCGCTCAGAGAGCACCAACTTCCAGCTGTGTTCACAGCAGTTCATGCAACAGCATATTAACCGAAAGCTCAGCTTTATGTAAAACGGACCTTACGACATCCTTAATGTTAGCTACAAAGTCCACTGCTGAACAAAATTAAAACAGCACAACAATAAATAAATGACAAATGTAAGGAAAATGAGGGGCTCGTTATGAGACACATACAAAGAAAGGCAGCCACTGGCAACAAAAGCATAGGGAATTTTTTATTTGCGGTTGATCGATGTAAAACAATAATGTAATCACAGAAATATTTGACTGAGAAATAAAACTTGTAGGGACCAAGTCTGTTATGCAACGACAGGCCACCGGCAGAGCTCTGGAAAACTGCATCGAATGACATCGAGTGACACCATCTGAGAGCAACTGCCCCAAAAAAGCCTGTGACTGCACCGCCAAATGCCAAGCTACTACAAGATGTGACAGGTGCAATGCTTCGCACAGAACCAGCATCAGTAGCTCGGTTTGATGTTTAGCGCTCCTTCTTGCCTAAACGCTCTGATGCGACAGCAGTCTCGCAGGTGGCATTTTCTTTGCACTGCGTGGCTGAAACATGACGTGACAACTGGCACTTGCCGTAAGCAATATTGCGAGCGCCACATGTTCAGCACTGCTACTGAGCCCAACACATTCATAGGAGCCAAAGAGCAGATAAAGAGAGTCCCCTAACAGCTGTCTCGACACGTGATGCAGTTTTTGCAAGCTCTGCTACCGGCTGGGCATTGTGTACCACTTTTGCTTCCAACAGTGCATCTCACCACACAAGGAATCGACAGGGCGTTCCAGTGAACACTCTCAAAAATTTCTAAAGAAACGAAAGTTCGATATGGGAAAACAATTTTTTTTTGGAGGAACGATCTCTCAGCAGTGGTGGACATAATTTACGGCATCCTAATTATACAAGTAATTAAAAACTCGCTTATTAACTATTTAATTAACACAGTTCAATGGTTACTGCCAAAGGGGGTTCGAAGTGACATACAAGGCAATGGAATGTCAGCCTTTGAAACAAAAAACTGATTTCCAAAAGCCCTGCAACCTGAGAAATTCTAGTTTTTCCAAGCAAAACTGAAATTGAGCGCAGATGACGTGCTGCAGTGGCCACGGTGCCCAGTTCGAACTGCAAGCGGTACTGTGCCATTTCATATATATGGTTTCACACCACATCTTGGTGTAAAGAAAAGGATAGTCATTGCCAAGTGCAGGGTTATTTTTTAGAGCAAATGGGGCGAAATAAGGTGCACAACACACCAAAGTAGAGCACACAGTTAAAGTTTGGTACCGTAGGCCCTGCAAAACGTCATCAGCAGACGTCGCCATCTTCACTGAACTTCATGTGCGCCTCTTGCGCTAATTTTTGGTTTCGTGTGGAAAAAATGTCTGAATTCCTGAATTTCTACAAAAAATGCTTTTTTTATTTTAAAAAAGATATGGCAACGTTTATGGCTTCGTACTCTCCACTGGCACTAACCACTGAACTGCGTGAATTAAGAAGTTAATAAGTGGGTTTCAGTTAATTGTATAATTAGAAAAAGTTTGCAGTACAGTGTCTGCTATAACTGTCCGTGTGTACCTGCAAATATTTCTTCTATTTTGAACTCCCTATTCTTAGGAATTCCTGAAAATGTTCACTGAAACAGCCAGTGTGTATATCAGCAAGCAACTTTCATGAACAAGACATTTATATTAACAAAACATACTCTGACAGCACACTCCAGCACAACAGTAGGAATTATATCTATGAAGAGCATGTTATTCACAGAGCACGGCATGCAAATACTCTTGGGGCTCAAGATTTCTTCACAAACCTCGGAATTACATTATGCATGCAATTCGTTAGTAGGCATTCATTTTTTCCAGACACGAATTATCAGAAACATTAAATCACCAGTCCAGCAGCCACGCTGTCGTCCTGGACGGCAGCTTCAGCTGTGTCCAACTCCTCGGGGGAGAATGCGGGCAGTGCAAGGGTGGGAGGCGGTGGCGAGGGGGACACTGGCCGAGTCCTCTGCTCCAGCTGCCGGTCCGACCGCAGCAGCACGTGCTCCTCCAGCCTTTGTAACCGCTGCATGAAGTCGCGCTGCTGCTGTCGGACCTCCAGCACCAGGCGCATTATTCTCGGCAAGGTAGCTGAAACTGAAGCAACCAACAATTTCAGTGAGAGCAAGGTTAACCTGGGCGCAATAATATCATTTGCACACTGAGGTACAATAAAGAACAATATGAGCCTAACAGTAGGCAGCAACACACTCTGTACTATGCTCCTAAACTTCCACCAATTTTTATCCTCCAAGACACTTCTAATTCATGTTCTATTCCTTGCCAGCCTAATTTAACTGCCATAAATGCCACCATGCACTGACAAACACCTAGGTCAAATGGAGCTGCTCTATGTGTGATAGCTAGCACAGAACCTGCAGCCTTGTTGTGTAAAGGACTTCTCAGTCTATGAGCTTCGCCAATTTTTACATTGCTTCATAGGCATTTCCACTGCTATTGCACCATGGCAGAGATGGCAGCAGTTAGTCGCAAATGGATTCTTCCAGTGTCATGAGAAGCATGTGCTAATAGAAGCCAGAAAGCAGAGCAGGCCTGTGCCCTTAGTATAGCATTGCACCATTTGGAAAGTATTGCTTACGGCAACACCCACATTGGCCAAAATGCTGGAGGTAGACATCTGTTCTAACTGCAAGTGCCGGCAGGGATCAATGCATTAAAACTGCAACAAAGATAGCCCTTATGGAATTATAGCCCTTAGATGAGAAGCGAAATGCAACAAAGAGGTGGACCAAACGTTTCTTGCTAGGTACAGGAGGTGCCAAACCGTTGAGAAATGAAACAAGGTCACATTTATCTCTTACCATGCATCCATTTTGCTGCAGACAAGACAAGACTAGGAGCCAGCTGATGTGCTCCACAAGGCAGTTAGACTGTTCAGTTCTTTCCTAAGCAAGAGGTCCTCCTTCAGAGCATGCCACTATTATTGGCTGCTTATCTCCTTCAGCACCCTTTATGGGAGCTTTGTGATATCGCAATTAATATAATCGTTTTTGATAAATACATGTGATGATTTTCAAAGTGATCCCTTTCAAAGCACATAGTTTGAAACTAGAAATGTCCTAGCACCATTGCAAGAGCCACTGAGGAGAACTCCGTGCAAATATCTTCCTGAATAAGTATATTCTCTAGATCTTTCTGGGCCTGTTGACTGCTGCTCGGCAGCAGCAGGTACAATGAGAAATTTAAAATTTGCTCTGTTTTTCTTTAAGGCACAGCAGATCTAGCTTCTATATCTTGTCGTGTCACTTGATACCAGACAAAATAGGAGTGTAATTAAAAGAAAGGAACAAAGTGAAAAGACGGGACAAGCAGCATTTGTCCTGTCCTCTCACTGTGTCCCCATGTTTGGCTTACATTTCTCTTTTTGCACAAAAGTAAACAACGTGAAAATCTCACCATCAACAGTCCCAGCTGTTGATTCCTCCAGCTCGCTGGGTGGCGCACTGTTTTCGTGCACGCTCTCCCCAGCGTGATTTAGTGGGGCTGAAGATGAACGTGCGTCATTAATGGCAATCCAGGAAGTACAGAACACACTACTGTGTACAACCACAACATCACATTTCTATCCTAATAGACGATATGCGAAATGCGCAGTGCCATCTCTCGGCGCTCCGAGAACTAAGTCATCCATGTTCGTACGGTACAGAAAACGAAACCGCTGCCCAGCGTTTGGTTAAAACGGCTGCGCTTTGTTTGAAAAGTAAAATGCCGATGCAGTGTCGCGCTACCCTCTCCACTGTGAAAAGACACTACGATGCGTGCCAGAACTAGGTGCGTTCCAGCTTTTCGCTTTCCTATTTTTTTCTCCGTCCCAGCGTTTTAGTAACACAAAACGCCATGCACGGTATCATGTGTCAGCACGCGGATCAGTGCGCAGCTTTCGCTTCCTGCGCTGATTTTTGACAAAACTTTCGAGGTGATTTGCGTTTAAATTAAGATAGGGACCACAGCCTTTGTTGTCTCTGATCAAAATTAGAAGCCGATTTCGTGCGTTTATCAACTCTCCGGTCGGGCGTGAATATATGTAGACGCATACTTGAACAACGTAATAGAGAAGGTAATTTTTTTGAGCGGGCCAATCGCTCGTGCGGTGGCGAAATAAGTTCACTCGAAGGACCATATGCCGATTACTGCTTAGTTTGCTACGTGTTAAGTTTTCCCGTGTTCAATTAGTTTTAGAAAGGCGAGCAAACTCTCGGGACCATACGCATATGTTATTTATTTATTTATTTAGAAATACTGCAGACTCCTTCTGGTGTCCAAGCAGGAGTGGGAAACACATGAATAATACCAAAAATACAAAACAAAGTCAAAGAAAAAAGTCATACATTCAAACTTTTCAAAGCAGCAAGAATTCCACTTCGTCAGGAGAATCGACAACATTCTGAGGCAGCCTATTCCAGTCGGACACAGTCGTAGGAAAATAGGAATATTTAAATGAATCGATGCAAGCCCGGTATTCTTTTAAAATTTTCCCGTGGTTAAACCGTGTGTTAGCTCGAGATGCAGGGGTAAGGTAGAGAGTCTTGTTTATCTGTGTCTTATTATTGTACAGGAGGTACAAGAGCTTAAGCCTGTATTCTGTGCGTCTGGATTGGAGGGTCTGAAGATCCAAGAGATTAACCATCTGTGTTACGCTATCTGTTCGTCTGTAACGGTTGCAAATAAAACGGACGGCCATTCTCTGTACCTTTTCCAACTTATCTATATTTGTTTTGGTGTAGGGGTCCCATATGCATGACGCATACTCCAACATGAACTGGTGGGCGAGTTGGTCTGACATATCTAGTGAAGCAGCGCAACGGCACAAGGCCAGCGCTGTGTTTGTCCTCTTCTTCCCTTAGCCTTGTGCCGTTGCGCTGCTTCACTAGATAGGCATACTCCAAAATCGGTCTGACCAGGGATTTGTATGCAGTGAGCTTCACCTGTGTTGGGGCTGTTACCAATTTTCTTCGAATCCCCCATAAGGCCTTACGTGCGGTACAACATATATTGTCAATATGTTTGTTCCAGGTTAAAGTTGATGTTATTGTGACTCCTAGATATTTTACAGCTGATACTTCGTTAATTACATCCCCGCCAATATTGTATGTGTGAGCTAATATTTGCTTCTTGTTTGAGACACGAAGAACAGGGCATTTTTTTATGTTCAGAGCCATTTCCCCCTTTTCGCACCAGGTGTGAATATTGCCAAGATTCGCGTTAAGGAGTTCTTGATCGTGTGGTGACCTGACCATTGTGTACACAACACAATCGTCCGCAAAAAGTTTAACTACTATTCCAGGGTCTATCTCGGTAACAATATCATTGATGTAAATAAGGAACAAGACCGGGCCCAGGACAGACCCCTGGGGTACACCTGATGTCACTGGTAGGCTATCTGAAGAACTATTATTTACGTTAACATACTGTGCACGGTTGTCAAGATAGGCTTTTATAAAGTCAATAAGTATTCTGTTTATCCCAAAGGTATAAAGCTTTTGTATCAATTTATTGTGTGGCACCTTATCAAAAGACTTGGCAAAGTCCAGGAACACTGCATCGATTTGGCCTCTGTCATTAATTGCAAGAAAAAAGTCATGGCAGGTGTGACGGTGGAGAGCCCGCGCCGAAACCCATGCTGGGCATCTGACAATAAGCGGTTTTCTTCCAAATATTGAAGTAGTTCTCTGCAAATTATGTGTTCCAATAGCTTCGAACTAACTGAAGTCAAGAAAATGGGGCGGTAATTGGATACCGTTGTACGATCACTGGATTTGAAAATAGGGACAACAGGCGCGTTTTTCCAGTCGGCAGGCAGTGCTGAGCTTGACAACGAAGCAGTAAAGATTGTGTACAAGTAGTGCGATATCCACCCTGCGTAACGGTGCAGAAATGCTGTAGGAATATTGTCTGGCCCCACTGCTTTTTTCATGTCCAAGTTTAAGAGTAAATTAAAAATACCTTCTCGAGTCAAAACTACGTCGCGCATTGTCGACTGGAACTCCTCGGGTGCGAAACCAATGCTCTGGTCTTTAGGCGCGAACACTGAGTGGAAATACTTGTTAAATTCATTGGCTACATATGTAGAATCTCTAACTTGTATGCCATTAACACAAAGAAATTTCATTTGACCTGTTCTCATTTATAAATCTCCAAAATTTTGCCGGTGCCTGTTGGAGAAAGTTTCCGAGGGTAACGGAAAAAAAGTTGTCTTTAGCTTGCTCTATCCTATTCCTGAGCTCTTTTCGTAAGCTTCTAATGACAGCTAGTGGCCGAGAAGGCATTCGCCGGAGTCGTTTCAGCCTACGCTTCATATGTATAATATCTCTTGTAATCCATGGATTATGTCTTTTCTTTTTGAGCTTGTTCGGAACAAACCGTTCCAGACATTCGAAGCATATTGTTTTAAACCTGGACCATAACATATTTACGTTCTCGTGGGTCTCAAAGCCCTGGTAATGTGTCTCTAGGTAGTCAAGAATACGCACATCATCTGCTCTATTAATGTCTTTAACAATAACAGGTGAATTATTGCTTTCAGACCTACTTTGGAGATGAAAAGTTGCTGATACTAGTTCATGGTCAGACACCACTCATAACATCAACATGAGTACAGGAAATAGCAGGACTAACGAACAACAAATCTAAAGTGTACCGCGATGAAGGTGTGATTAGTGTAGGCACGTGAACAACCTGGGAGAGGTCACATGAAAAAGCAACGCTTAGAAGCAAGTTGTAATGTCTTAAATCGCCACCCGATACTGTCATATTTGGCCAGTCAATATGAGGCAAGTTAAAATCACCGCCTATAATCAACTTTGTATGAACTCCCCTGAAACGCTGCACATAGTCACAAAACTGCTCAAGAAAAAGAATGTCCGCGTTAGGTGGGCGATACACAACACCGATAACAACAGTATTACCAAAAACTTCTTAGAGAACCTTGGAGAACAAGCTTTCATGTCCAGGGATGCCATCGAGTGGTGTCAGATTTATGGAGTTCTTTACAATAATAGCCACTCCTCCCCCACGAGACGGCCGGTCACGCCGTACTATTTTGTACGAAGGTGGTACAACATCACTGTCCGGTACATCGTTATGTAACCATGTTTCAGTTAACAACATAACATGGGGATCAAGATCGTAAAGTAAACCTTCAATATCGGTTGTTTTGCTAATGACACTGCGCGCGTTCAAAGACTCAAAGACACCAATCGCATAAACTTTGTTTCCCTAGGCTGTCACTTCGGTGCCGTGTCGGCGATTTTTTTCTGCTTACGGCCTCTATGTTTATTCGCTTTTGGAACATCCGCATCGTTGTCACTTGACGCATCTGCGATTTGGCCCTCAAAGTTGGCGAGTTTTCGACGCTCAGTCTTTTCTTCGTCCCACACGCAAACATCGTTCCCGATAACGAGCTTATCGCGCCTGAGATGAGCTGTTTCCGTAGTACTATCAACTGTCGACCATAGCAACTTCCTTATTTTCCGGATTCGAGGCGTGTAGTCATCGGACAAGGACACGTTTTTGCCTTTTAACTTCTTCGCATTACTAAAAAGCAGTATTTTTTCAGAGAAGTCATATAGCCTCAAAATCACTGGCCTTGTTTTGTCCGCTGTTTTCTGCCCAATTCGGTGAATTCGCTCGAGACTGGTCACATTGACTACCAGCGTTTTTTGGAAGATTCCCGTTAATACTGCCCCCATAAAAGACTCCGTTGTCTGTTTCTTGCTCCTTCACGCCGTATACAATCAAATTATTCCGACGGCTGTAACTGTCAAGGTAATCTATTCTACGTGTCATCGCAGCAATTTCCCCACGAAGCAAACCAACTGACCGTTCACACTCTTCCACTTTTTGGGCTGTTTGCACTAGCGATTCAATACTGGCTTCAATTGAGCTCAATCTTTTGTTGGTGTCCAAAATGTGGGCATCAAGTTTTTTTCCAATTGCTTTGATTTCTGCCGCTGAAGCTATCTGGTTCTCAAGAATAGCGGCCAGTTGATCTTGCGTCGAGGGGCCAGGATTCAATTGTACATCTCCACTCAAGAGGAGACGAATTACGCACAAAGACTCAAAGCACCCTGCAACGCATTCACATAACACTTGTGGGCAAGGCAGCAAAATAAGGCACAATGAATCACTCTTGAATTCACACACTGCACGTTTAACACTAACCTGCACAGAGATGACAAGAAGTTTAGATGCGGCTGCATCGTCCGGCTGCTGCCTTGCCCACTGGCACAGAAATTTTGGTGGGCGGTGCTCGAAGGTTCCGTGACTGTCAGTGTTGTTGAGCGGAGAACGCGTAAGGGCGGGAAAAGTTCAAAAGCGGTTCCGCTGCTGCCGTTGTAACTTCCACTGCCAATGTCGTTGGGGTTCCCTGTAGGCGTTTGTGTTGTCACAAACGCTGCTGTGTTGTCGCAGCGTGAGTATCCGCCAAAATCTTCATAGGCAACCGGGAAAATTTGCGCTGCAAGGACCTGCACAGAGATGACCAGGAAGTTTAGATGCGGCTGCATCGTCCGGCTGCTGCCTTGCGCGTTAAGGAGTCTTTGTGAAGCAATACACCCTACGTATAAAAACTGAGGTGCGAATGCTTTATTTCTTGAGGATTCCTATACCTTGGATATCTGCGGCGACGAAAATCTAAAAAAAAGAAGCGAATAATATAGCTACTTTATTATGAAGGAGGGACGCATTTCGAAGCTAGAAAGTACGTGCAGCAGTGTTCTGAAAACGCTTCAGGCCATCAGATTTTATTATCGTTGTGGCAAGCTCCAACAGCTTGCTTCGCAACAAAACCATTTGTCCAAGTTTGGGAGTAAGCTAATTAAGTTTTGGAAGCAACCGAACATGCTAATTTCGCCCCTTAACACACAGCTTGACCAGCATATCGAGTCCGTGCATGCACCTACCGCTGTAGCATCTTTCTCTATAATCAAGCCGCCGCGGTGGCTCAGTGCTTATCTGAAAAAAAGCTGCGTCTTTGATTACAATATTTTGAATTATATGTGCATGCCTACTTTCCTCTTGTCGATGTCGACTGACTGACTGCGTCTTAAGCAGGACGCGGTTTCAACGAATTGTGGCGAAAATCAACCGACGCCGGGTTCTGAAACGGTGACGTTGAAAACCGCGGATGCACATTGCACATTACAGTAAAGGAATCGAATTACGCAGCTGGTCGAGGGTCTTGTGTGATTATACTGCAATGCACGAAGCTCCTGGCGTCGGCGCAAACGAAAGTTCGCACTGTCACAGAAGTTTGTCAACACACGTGCGCACTCACCGCAAAATAACCGCTCGCTACCCTACCAGATGAATTCGCGTCCACCTGGGAGTAAAATAGCCCTGATAATGCGTGATGCTTGAACTGGTGCTTTAATGCGAGCATTGAAACGACAACAGCACACGGTCACGGTTCAACTTTCCAACCCACTTTCGAGTGCCTATTATTGCGATCATCAGCGCCAGACTTCATGCGAAGCTGAGGACGCGGTAGGAGTAAGCTGGCGCTTATTGAAAGTACCTACATTTGGTCAAAGATCAGCAGTGACAACAACGCAGCAGCTGAAGCTTGCCTGTTGAAATTCTACTCGCAAGAAGAAAGTACGCATAGCAAACGATGCACCAGCTCGACGAGCTCGACCGAACCAGGATGGAAACCGGAAGTTTTGGGCGCGGTGTTGCCAGACCGCCAAGCAATTTCGCATATCGTCTATTGAATGCAGAAATGCTACTTCAGGATATTTTTGGAGAAGGGTCAGAGCAGTTGCATGGCCAGGCTGTTTTGCATACAGGTGATCTTAAAACACAATAGACACAAAATTACGGAAGTTCAGAAACAAATTGCTGGTTATATAGAGATGCCCCCCAGGCAATAGTAACACTTCCTTTGGCCGAAAAGATATTTTAATTTGGTTTCAGTCACAGGCTGCAGAAAGACTTTATAATTCAAAACCCATCAGTGCCGACACCTCCATGACGAGTAGTTGTCGTGACAATCAATGTGACATCATGCAGATACCTATGACACATAAAAGAACGTTGTGACCCGACTGCGGCGGCGCGTTTCGATGGAGGCGAAATGCAAAAGGCGCCCGTGTGCTGTGCGATGTCAGTACATGTTAAAGATCCCCAGTCGGTTGAAATTATCCCAGAGCGCTACGGCACCTCTTCCTTTCTTCTCACACTCCCTCCTTTATCCCTTCTCTTATGAATGTCCACCGAAATGCGAGAGAATTACAGCACCACTTTCTTTCCTGAAAAGTCAGTTTTCAATTTTTTAAATATGTGTCTATAGTACTTCAATAATTACATTTCTCATGCACCAGCATGGTGCATTGGTACATTTAAGGACACAAAAGAAACTGTCATGGCGAAACCAAAAACAGAGAGCGGAATATATGTCACGTGAATAGAAACCTGTTCGCAGTACTGTTAACGGGGGTACGAGAGTTTGCCACGAAATGGTTACTGGCAGATTCACTGCTGATCTGAGAGCATGGCAAATCTAAAAAGCTGATGCCAAGTCTGAGCACGTTCTATTTCTCTGCAAGTGCAATTAGCTACGGTGGAGTTTTTTTTCCAGATTTTGCAAGCATACTACCATAAACCCACAATCAAAACTAACACAATGTCGACCTTACATTAAATAGAAATGAGAAATGGTGTTTTAGTTTTAAGGCGGTTAACATCCAAAGGCGACTCAGGATATGAGGGACGCCGTAGTGAAGGGCTCCGGAAATTTCGACCACCTGGGGTTCTTTAACGTGCACTGACATCGCACAGTACACGGGCCTCTAGAATTTCGCCTCCATCAAAATTCGACCGCCTTGGCCGGGATCGAACTAGCGTCTTTCGGGTCAGCAGCCGAGCGCCGTAACCACTGAGCCACCGCGGCGGCTTAACAAATGAGAATTCATTTTTTACGTGGTGACGGCAGCTGCACAACTTCGTTGTGGCCCTCATTTCCTAAAAAAGAATTGCACATGAACGCCTTGTTGAGTATGAAAAATAATTTTTCATTAAGAAATATGAGAATTTCAATTACCAGAAACTGCCGAGCTTTCCAGGGCTGAAGTAAATTCGTAGCGCCGCACCTTTTTTTCGGCGCTCTTATAGGATCCTACAAAGATTACAAATCAAAAACCGAACTCTTGAGCAATCTACATGAAAATTCTACTTCATATGAAATAAGGCAACCTTTCTCACATTGCTGGGATCCATTGACACCACACTACACACACACAGGAAAATACTGTGAGTGTATCGTGCTGGTACTTCAGGATGAACATCTTAGAGCAGCCCGTTTGTTACGACAGACAAGGAAATGCTCCAGCTCATTTTATATCGCAGTTTACTGTGTTTTGTATTCTATCCAATTATTTGGCACATTTCAGGACAACCAGGTCACACTGCAAGTCACGCCATTATGCACGTAGTTTAAATATGCTTGCTTTCTGGCATTTGTAATGTCCAGGTAGCAAACAGCATATATAAGGCCAAGGTACAGTGTGGAAATGACACAGGCATCTTACATCCCTGTCAGACGGGCATTTCGAAGGCTCTCACACCGATAGTCTATCACCTCACGCTGAGCGCTGCTACAAAGGCAGTTTCAATGGCCATTGAGTATATAGTCTATCGAGTCAAAGCAGTGTGGAACTCTTTAGCAAGATTTCAAGGGCCCTCGAGCATTGTCCAAGGTTGCTAGCATTGTTTCCAGCGTCACCAAAGCATGCTCTCATGCATATGTTCACAGCAGAAAAACGTGAACAAAGATTACCCTCCCACATTTTAATGCAAGTACCAAACTTTAGCTTCTACAATGATTTAAAAATTGTGTCAGTCTGGTTTAAAGTGCATTACTTTCATACTTAGCATTGCAGAAGACTGAAACACCAGCGGTATTAGTATTGCCAGGGCACTACAAACTGCGACAGCAAATCACCTAAAACGGCAGTGCCTTTCAAGACAATGCAACTGGCTTGCAATAATAACTCAAAACCTGCTACGATTCCAAATAAGGCTGTTTCTGTGCCGATGCTCGAGAAGCTGCATGTGTGTGTTTGCACATGTTTGTCAAACACACTAATTATTTTTAGGCTGGTAAAGCCCTTTTGTAAAACCATGGCCAGTCTGGCCATTACCAGAGCATGGAAAATGATGACCGGCACACGAAAGCACGCGGCGCTGCCACCCCAGTCCTGCCACGGTAGATCCCGAAGCGATCCAAAAGCTTCACTGCCCACACTGACCAACAGCCACTGCTGTCTCCATTTCACTTCACCCACAGCCGATTGTGCGGCAGTGAGAGGCTCCCGAGGTTCCACCCGCTTTTCTCAGTGCTTGTTAAGCAAATCACTCGTGTATACAATTAATGAGTGCTTCAGGATTCCTGCAGGAATGCACCGATTCGTAAATTGCAAGTATGTACACCCCAGCGTGTTTGTTTACGAAGCTAGTCTACAAGTGGCTGTATATTTCTCAGTTGTACAGGATGAGACGCAAGGTGAGTTCACATTACCAAAAATGTTCTCTTCTGTTTCTCACCAGTTGTAGCTTTATTTGTTTTTATACATTGTAACAGTGCTGCAAGAAGCGTCAAGGATGTGACTTCCAACATTGGGATATTAGAGGATCTCCACTTCCCGCTAATTACATGTGCATGCTTTATTCGATATGACCAGTACTTAATTTTTATTTGTTTAATCCAGAAGCATGTTGGTGACCATTCGCATTAAATAAAGGCTCCAGATTTGTTGTCCACAAGCAGCGCCGACAGCTGCCGGCTGCCTTCAGCATTAATCACCAGACAAAGTCACATTGTCCCTACTTGCTCAATGTGCATGCGTCCTGTGATGTGAGCTGTCGTCGACTGGGGGGTAGTATTGCAAGAACCATACTAGACGTCCACATGCGACTGCAAAAAATTGTTAATGTGCTCTCCACTATAGCTGAAATTGCAGGCCTGAAACCTGCAGACTCGCTAGGCACACTCATTGTGGGAACGGGCCAGCGGGCCGGCGTTGGCTGAAATTTCTGGCGAAGCTGATAGCTGATGAGTGTTGAAGTATGAACATATAAAGTGTAGCCGCTTGTTTTGTTTAAGGTACAGACAAGTGCACCTATTCAGGTCATTGCCTCATTGAATGTGAAGCTTCGGCTCAGCCTCTGGTCTGCCGAAGACAGATCGAGTGACCATCCGCCGATCGGTTTCATCGGTCGCAGGCTTTAGGCGATCACTGGTTGCGCTGGTATCGTAATCGGTATAATGTGACAGATTGGTGCATAAATCAGCTAAGGCCTATACCGCCCAGCCCACCGAGTGCAACCATGCCTTAACTATGCCAATAAAAACATACATTAAGTTTATCATTTTAGCAGAGTAACACGTTCATGACACTCCCGCATGAGGGAGGACCACTACTTGATTTATGCACAAAAGGAAGGAGACATGTCCTTTGACAGTGTAGCCTGCATTGCAGATGACAATCTGCCATCTATTGTGACATCACATGAGCAGTTCAATATGGTGGCCACTCTCAGTGGGAACAGCTTCCCGATCGCAATTTCTATCGCATTTTTTAAAAAAATAAAGCGCCCCACGTACTAATACTTCCGGGAGTAGAATCAGACTTTCATATTATTCCCAGAAGCGCAAAACTGCCTTTCCTCAAAAACCAATTTGCCAATATGTTGAATGACCCTGTCATAGCCCCTTCAAGTGCACCGGGATTTTTTTCCAATTTCACTAATAATACTGCTGTGGCTTCATTCCTCAGCACCGAACCACAACACTGCCATTTGAGAGTGGACAGCACTACTGCATGTAAACGCTATTCTGGGCTGCTTTGCTGACTTGATGCCCGTTCAGCTGCCTGTATAGCAGCACTCAGGCCAACAGACCATCAGTTTGAAAGCCTGTGAAACACTCATGTGGCAGAGGCATTGTTTTATTTACAATTAAAACTGCGATTCTGATTTCTAGGGTTTAACAGCTTTAATCTCTGAAGAATGACGTAGCGGAAGACTGCAGATGAATTTAGGCCACATGGGGTTGTTTAACATGCACTGATATTACAGAGCACAAGCGCATTCTGCACTGCTCCATTTCACCGCAGACAGGATGTAACCTGGGCCCTCGGCTCAGCAGCATTGACCACTCAGCCACTGCGAAAGGCTTACAATTCAAACTGAACTAATTGTAGACAGCTGGATGAGTTGGTTCTGAATTTGCATTATAAAACATTGTCTCAGTGCACAAAAAACATGGATGAGGAAAGAGCACACAACGCAAAGCATCAATTGATGTCTGGCATTTGTATTGTGTGCTCTTTCCTCGCCTGTGCTTTTTGTGTGCTAAAACAACGTTTCATAATGCAAAAAAATTACCATACTAAACCTTTCTGTACTGAATATTATTGAGCATACTGAGTGCAGCACTAATTCTGGGAACTACAGGTCTTCAAAAACAAGGCACTAGTGAGTTTCAGAAGTAGTTCATCAGCTTACAAGTGCAATAGCTAACAGTTCATTCTGCTCCTCTTTTTGACAGCTGGCTATGCGGTGGCTATCAACATGACTTCTTAGTCGTAATTTAGCCATGCAGAGGTGCAGACTCAGACAATCTAGCAAAGAGGCCTTTACAATTGGTGATGAGGTTACCATCATTATGTCTGCAATGAGACTACTTACGGCATGCGGTAACGAGGACCACTGGACATCGCATCCACTCCCCTCCGAGAGCTGGCTCAGCCTCAGCTTTTGCGAGCCGCGTCACCTCCGAGCTCCTTGCCACAGGCCAATAGCATTCCTCTCTTCCTTCTATCAGCCATCCGACAGGGATGACTGCTAGGCAGTCGTCTTCAAGAGGAAATTTTACAACAGCGAATGGTCTCGCCATGCTGCACAGAGGAAACACGACAAAAGATTAATGGGGAATCAAGGATTTTTACCAGACACTGTCTGTGCCATACTCTACTGGCACTTTCTGTTTGGGCGCCGAAAACTTCACACTACCATGACAACTGACAGGTACTCTTACAACCATCTCGTTCTACTTCGCAACGCACTTCTGAACTTTCATGAACTGAAAGTTGAGAGTTGCAAGTGTCACGAGCGCCTGCAATTTGGGACTTATTTAAACAATATTTCTGTGCCTGCTGTCATGTGAACCAAATAACAGCCAGCAATAGTGGCGTGCAACTTCACTGCATTGAACATCAAACTGAGTACAGTCTACCAGGAGCATAGTGATGAAAAAAGAAACCAGTAAAACGCAAGAAATGACCAAATGAGGAAGAGAGAAAACAAGCGCGTTCAATTAGCGAGCTCGAAACTAGCACTCGCTATATGTAGAGTTACACTGATCTTAGACTTTGTAATACAAGGCTCTCAGTAGCGGGAAGGGACACACATAAAAAAAAAATACTCTCAAGTTTTTTTCTGTAACCGATCACTGGCAGGAGCAGCATTACTTCTGGCAGTACAGAAGAATTGTGTTCATTCATCCTGTTCTTGTCACATTTCTCTCATCGCACGGAGACTCGCAACGCAACAATGTCAACAGTGCCATGGAAGCATTTGTCAATCAAGAACAAGGCATGCAGGCTGCGATTCTATGACGTCTGACATGCATGCCTGAACCAAGCAATTAGCCTCACAAAAGCAAAAATTGGCGATTAAAAATGCTCAACTGCATCGCACGTGGCAACTGGTTGGTCATGGGGGGCGCCGCAGAGAACGGTTCCGGAAATTTCGACCACCGGGGGTTCTTTAAAGTGCACTGACATCGCGCACAGTACACGGGCCTCTAGAATTTCTCCTCCATCGAAATTCGACCGCCGCAGCCGGGTTCGAACCCGCATATTTCGAGTCAGCAGCCGAGCGCCGTAACCACGTGACGACTGTCATTGCGATCATGATCATAATATCTATACACGTACATAAATGTACGATGTGCCGTGAGAAACAAACCCTCTCAGAAGCAATGCGCCAACAAGATTTGCCGGGATAGTGCGTTCACCCTGATGAAGGAACACACACGACATTTAGAAGCGCTTGTGTTACTTCATATTATCCCAACCCTTACGCGCAGTTACACCTTGCAATGCGCCGCTGAGTTAATCAAAAGACAACTGCTGATAGATGCCTACAGACAAGTTAGATAAAGGGGCGACACACGAGGCGTGCTCATTGTCCTCACTCGTGACAAGTTCACAAGTAAATATTAGCCGCCAACTAACATGAAAGGGAAAAAAGAACGGAATGTATACTTACGCAAGCAGTGCCTTCTGGTTCCCCTCGGTGGCTCAGGCGTGCCGCCACCAAACGTCAAAAAGCTTGAAAAAATAAAAGTTAACGAAGCGCGCGCTTTGCTGCCAAACGTGCACACGAAATGACCACAAGCTATGGATTCGGATTGGCTTGGAACGCACGTGGGAGCGAGAGTGGATGCCTACGTTGATGCGTAAAGCGGTGGATAAATACACGTTTAGTTTCGGAAAATTTCTTTGAAGCTTAGTGTTGACAACACCGCCAAGAATAATTTTTATCAATTTTATTACACTTCAATTTATTAATGAGCTAAACATCTTATTTTACGCGACAGCGTATAAAGCTGGCTTGGTCGATAAATCATCGGCGTGGATGAGTTGCATGAAAGATGGGAGCGTTCCCTTTGAAACGTGGTGATGGCAGTTGCCACATAATGAACAAACAGCGCTAAAGACGAGGACGAAGACAAGAACGAGCACTGCTTGTTCTCTTCCACCATGCTCGGCTTTCTTTTCTTTTTTTGTTTAACTTTGTTCTCAATTGCTATTAAAACTCGCCATTTTCTTTCAATGTGGCTTCCTACACTTCTAACCTTCTCTCCTTTTGAGCCACCAATCTTCTATAATAATCGGTTTTTGGTAACTTCCACCGCTGATACCTCCTGACTGTATTGGTCACTGAGTCATGCTTTCTTCGAGTGCAGGTCTAATGCATGAAGTGATTTGAATCACAGAGACTGATGAAGGGGTGAAAAATACGAAACGCTGTCAACTAGGCCTGAACATTATCCTGTGTACTGCTGATATCAACAGCTGTTATATTGCATTGATAACATGCAAGCCCCTGTGTATCACTCGGTGTAGATAAGTGCGGAACCTCATTTTTTATTATGAGGCATATGCCGTGTAAGCAATATATAATCACCATATTGCAGATTTTTGCTGAACTGAAGTGTCGCATATGCAATGCTCATCATTACCCAGTGGTGTGTTTGCTAGTAATATATTAAAACTGCCATCTCGTTCAGTTTATCATACTTAGAGGAAGAGCTGTTCTTACCATAGGGATCAAATGATGGCCGTAGTTCAATTAGATAGGGCGTCTGTACTGCTGACAAAGGCACCAATTTCAAGTACTGCTGATTAGTTGGTGTAGTGGTGAATTTTGCTGCTATATTTGTTAGTGACTCGGAGGGGGAAGGCTTCGATAGTTTTGCCTAAATGCCCTCTGTAAATACCGTTGTGCGCATTAACCATGCTATCGAAAAAAACATTTTTGAAAAGTACTCTCGACTCAGGATGGTATACATGCATGTGTGTCAGCACTGCCTATCAAGGGATACGCGCTGAAGCAGTGGCCGCCGCAAGCATTTTCATCGCACTTTCTCCCAACGTGATCCTTGAGCAGTTTTCTACCGAATGAACAGGTGCGTCTTTATACACTGCTGCGACTCATGTATGTTTTTTTTTTCAGAAAAACAGCCGTTTGGATAGGGGTGCGGCTAGCTTATACACTGAAAAGTACGGGAAAACAAGCATTAATATCAAACTTAAAAGGTGGCACAAAGCAATTAAAATGCTTAATTGCGGACTATTCATCTCGTGTAATTCTGCTCTCATCTTCTGCCTCGATCATGTTGCAACAATAGAGCGACCATGCAATGTACGAGTCATAAATGGCACTATATACAGACACTTCATTTTGATTATGCGATGCAAAGCTACTTATGCTTATAGAACTTCCAATCCTCCTCGTCTTCAGGAGCAGATATAAGCGTTACATGATAGCAAGAAAGATGTAGCGCACATTTAGGTAAACGAATACACACTTAATTCACTCGCTGCTGTTCTAACCAGACAGAGGTCTCCGCGATTTGAGTAGTGACGGCGGCAATTAGAGGCTTATTGTGAAAGAATTAGGCTATGTCAGCGAGGTCATGTCACCAAAATGTGACAGCAGTAGTAGTGTCATTCTCAGAAGACGTATAGGATCAAACAAATGGTTGTATCGATAGAGGACGATGTGAGGATGATGTGCAAGAAATTTGATCTCAGTAGGATGATTAGTAGTCAATTAGAGCCAAAAATGTCGAAAAACCCTCGAAATAGCATGGACGTCGGTATAGTGAGTGGACAGGAAAACAACCATGGGTGGCAAAATAGTGGGAAAATAGGCAAAGGAGCGAAAATATAGTTTGAAATGGACTGAAATGTGTTTGATGAGTGATTATTAATCGAACAAAAAGTTTGATTCACATAGATTTATTAGTTAATTAATTATAAGCAGAAGTCGTTGGATGATCGAATACGCTGGACGAAGATATAGAATGTGGGCGGGAAAGCAGAATTGGCCCCAAATTAAAAAAAAATACAAAATGCGTGAGAGGTGAAAATGGGTGTAATCAGAGTGAAAGCGATTAATTAAGGAATTAAGAAAAATGTATAACAGTGATTGAAATCTATAACCGTAATCAATATAAAGACGATTAATCGATAGCGATTAATACGTGCTAATGAAAGCCAATGCAATGCTAATTGAGAGCAAAACAGCTGCAGAGCTTCAAAGAGAGCTAGGCAAAGGGAGAGAACGAGTACCGTGTCGGCGCAGTGCCTTCGCATTCTTCCAATGGGAGTTGCCGCAGACGATGTCTAACGTTTTTTTCTTAAGCTATATATATCTCTTATATAAGCGCATGGTCAGCGCTGTTCTATCATGGAGCAAACGCACGTTACTGTTTACCCATTCCTGCTTTAACGGAGTGCTCGACACGTTCCACCGTGCATATATGTTTTGGTGCTGTTCTGCAGGTATACCGCATTAAATGCGACGCCCAAGCGGATCAAGGTACAGCGGATCTAACGTTAGAATCGAGAAGTTATTTTTATAAAATACTATTTATAGTTTTTGAAATTCAGGCCAGAAAATCGGTGCTGCATATGTTTCTCCGACTCGCATTCTTTCACTGCACGACTGGACTTTTTACATTTTACACCAAACGAAGACCACATTATTTCCTTAAAGGGGGAAATAATCGCATGCATACATGCAACTTTGCATATTTTAGTTTAAAAAACCGAGATTTAAAAAATCTTATCGGAGGTTATGCGGGTTTTTACGAAGATATCATTATATACGCCCGAACTATATATGCTTATAAATAATTAACAATGTGCGAGCTTTTATATATATATATATATATATATATATATATGTATATATGTATATATATATATATATATATATATATATATATATATACGTGGTCTGTTCTGAAAGTAGTAGGACTCATTTTTTAAACAAAATTTATTCAAGATAATAGTACGAAGGATTACAATTTTTCAAGGTAGCATCCTTCCGCACCTACACGCTGCTGCCAATGAGTTTTACAGTTTTCGTACGCCTCCAGGAACTCCTGGACCGGAATGCTGTTAAACTCCCTCGTTACGGCCTGTTGAACCACCTCTACCGATCCGTGATGTTTCCCCTCGATCGTCGACTTTATTCTCGGGAATAGAAAAAAGTCTGACGGGGCCAAGTCGATGCTGTAGGGGGGCTGAGGCAGCGTTGCCGCCTTGTGCTGGGCAAAAAATCGGGGTCCTCATTCAGATGATGAAGAAGATCCTACCGGTTGGCCTTTTCCTCCTTCGACAACACTCCCGGCACCAACTTCGCGCACACTTTTCTCATGGCTAAGTTTTCTGTTACGATCTCAAAAACTTGGGTTTGAGGAATGCTCAAGTCATCAGCAATCATTCTGATACTGATTCTAAGATCACTGTTAAGTAAATGTTTCACTCGCTACACATTTTCGATGCTCTTGCTGGTCGAAAGACGTCTGGAGCAGTCGTCTTCCTCCACTCTTTTCTTACCCTCTCGGAAAAGCTTGTGCCACTCAAAAAACACCTGATCTACCCATGGAAGCATCACCGTAGGCCTCCTTAATCATATTGTGTCTCTTTGCCGGTTTTACCAAGATTCACTCAAAATTTGATCGCGTATCGCTGATCCAGTAAACGCTCGACGATTCTGCGTGACGAGATGTTTCGACAGGGGTTCACAGTACAAGCGACCTCCTCTCTTCAACGGCCGAGAGCCGACTGCCGATTTTCCCCAGCATTCCCAATATCCCCCTTCAACGATCCTGCACGCTCAGACCACCTCTCGTCCGCCCGTTCGCCCAGGAAAAAACCAGTCCTACTACTTTCAGAACAGACCCTGTATATATATATATATATATATATATATATATATATATATATATATATATATATATATACATCGCGACTATCGCTGCAATTGAGAAAACTAAGAAGTCACGATAGCAACTGCATGATGCTCCACAGCAGTCGGCACTTCAAAGTCGCGTTGCCTATTGCAGGAATTGGCCAACTTCTAAATATGGCAAAGTCAATGCAGGGGAAATATTCGAGAAAGTGGTCCAATACTGCCAACTTCTAAAAATGGCTGACCCAAGGCGGGGAAAACGTCTGAGAAACTGGTCCAATACTGCCAAATTCTAAAAATGGCTGAGCCAAGGCCGGGAGAACAGAGGCAACGCGGGGCCTTCACAGGGCCGTCGTTTGCCAACTCAGATCCTACATTGGACCGATGTCATGTGCTGCTTGGGACAATCACGAGGTTATGCTTTTGTGCTCCAGACTGGTTTAGCCTTGGTGCCGCTGCGTTCAGCTGCGATGCTGGCAGTGGAATCGACAGCGTGGAGCAATGCACGAGTTCCAGCGTGGCGGAAACCTGCCCCACCTCACACAGGTATGACCACCAAGCCATCCGCCGCCAAAACAGCGCCTGAAGACAGTCAGTGAGTGGCAGGTTGGCATGGGGACGTCCGCACTGCAGGAAATGCAGCACCAGGTAGAACATCCACGGTTCGGCCAGCTCGCAGAAGCTGACCAGCTGCTCCTCCTTCGCGGCAGTCAGCGGCACTTGCAGATCAAGCTCCAGGTGCTCGTGGGCTTCCCGCACTTTCGATTTTCTAGCCAGTGTCATAGTGCGTACCAGTAGCTGCCCCAGGCTGGGTAGGTGTCTGTGCATGAGGACCAGCTCAAGGACGTCGATGACTTGACGGTTGAACACCAGCATGTCCATGTGAAGCGTCTTGTGCTCGATCGGGGGTGCCCCCTTAACGGGATCGAGGCATGGCAGGGCCACCGGGGACAGGCACTGCAGCGGCAGGTGAACGGCGGGGCGCCACAAGCCGTTCAGAAGCGGCCGCAGCTCAATACTGGCCTGCTGCTGCAGCAGGCTCTCCACCCCTTCCTCATGGTTGCCTTTGTCGCGGCTCGAGATTCCGTGGACAGGAATCTGCACGCCAACACTCAGGCCAAATCCCGACGGGTAGCGCTTCCGCTTTTCCTTGACCGGTGGACAGTCGTGCAAGATGATGGCGGAGATCTGTAGCAGGCGGCAGTAGGTGACGTGCGGCGGCCAAGTCTCGATACCACATATGAGATGGATATCGTTGGCGCTGTGAATGCTTTGGGGCGGGTAGCCCACTCGCAGGGGACGTCCGGTGTCGTCCGCATCACCCAGGGTTACCTCTACCAGCACGATGTCCAAAAGCAGTTCCCTTCCCCGGTCACTCCTGGCCTGCTGGCAACAGGTCTTGAGGGCGGTGAAAGGGTATAAGAGGCAGTCCTCGCTCACCCGCGGGTCTGGCAGCACCTTGGAATGCAGCAGAAAGAGCAGTACCGGCAGGTAGCTGGACAGCAGGCCCGCCACGTCTTGCCACGCGGCTACCAGTCCTGGGTTGGCCATCTGCATGGCCCGGACTCTCCTCAGCAGCCAGTGCAAGAGGCGTAGCGCGTTGAGGTGAGGCACCATGCGCTGGCCAGTCGTCACCCCGCTCTGAGCAGAGCAGTCAAGCAGCGGCCGAGAATGTTCTGTAGCAACGCCACCTCTGGACGATGGGTGCGCGCGAGGAAGACGAAGCGACGCGAGCGGCGTGACTGAAGGGCTCGGGCTCCGGGTCGGGTAGAGAAAAGAAAAAATAATGCTGGCGATTCAGAATTGCACGAAATATTTTGCGAAAACAGTTTTTTACCGGTGGACACGACCGCAATGTACTTGAACGCGTGAGTGAGTGGTCCAGTGAGCAAAGGAGCTACTAGTTATGGGCCTGCCCTTTCCTTGAAATCGACGGATTCGGCAACGTCGCCAACGCCATCGAACCCAATGAACGCCTTCTTGATAATAACGGAGTAATACGCTTAAAATTCCAACCACATAGAAGAAAACAGGATTAACGTGTTTGGCAAGGAATAGTCTGTCTATAATTTTATAATAATGTCCGAAGAAGCAGCGAGTATGTTCAGAGTTGATACACTTTCGCCGTTGCTGCCTACGCCGGGCACTCAGAAGGAGCCCTGGTTACAATGGTATCAGAAGTTTCATGCGTATTTCACCCTATAGGGAGGGTTAAAGTTTTCAGTGGAGCAAAAAGTGACGTTCTCATTTATCGTCTAGGTGATAAAGGCAGCCGCATCTACGATGAGTGAAACTTGGGCCAATCAGTTCGAGTGGACATTGTTGCCAGATAGGATGGAGCACCGGACGTCTACGAGGTGACAGCAGCAATTCTAAAACAAGAATTTTTTACAACATAGCTTGATGTCATGGAGTGGTGTCGTTTTCTGTGCCGAATGCAAGACCAGCGGAGACCATTTCAGAGTACGTAAAAGCTCTTCGAGAGTTGGCGGACGCGTGTGACTACTCAGCGTGTGAGGAAATGCTTCGTGACCAGTTAATAATTAGAATCACCTCACAACGTGTTCGGGAAAGGCAACTGTTAGATGGAGCAACATTCGCATCAGTTGTTCGCATCAGAGGGCACTGCGAACAGATCGCTGCGGATGCTAGATAGTAGAGAGTTATAGCATATCGTTACAGTGTTTACGTTACCGTTTACCGTGTTACCGGACGCCGGGCTTTCCGGTTATCGCTGCGCACGCTAGAAGACGTTTTATCATACCGTCTCTCCCGTAACAAGTTACCGTAAGGCGAAAACGAATGATGATGATGGTAGATGCCCCAGCATTAACTACAAACAGAAATGCGCATGCATTGAAAGCATTTCTTTGCATTGAGGTGCTACATGCTCTTTAATCATCTTTTTCTCTGTATATAAAGACGTGCTCACTACTTTTCTGCTAACGGCCGGCTCAGTGGCTTCAAAAGTACCCTGACCAGTAGACAAGTTTACTACACAGAACGCACTAAGCTTGTGTACGCTGCGCTTACTGCGTTGCGAATGCTGTAAAAAACGCAGCTACAACACCTTCTGTTTGCCGCGCGCAGCGTCGCTTCTTTGGTTGTTTGGAATATGCACGACTTGGATGTAAACATAGTGGCGCCATCTGGTGACAGTAAGTCAAAGCACTTGGACTCTGGACTGGAGAAACTTTTTTTTTTCTGAATTTAGTGGTGAAATATGACAAGCATTACCAGAATGTTTTTGTTTTTCCAGGAAGAAAACTATGAAAATAGAGAGCAAATGTTAAAGCTGGCACAAAAGCTACAGTGTTGTTGCTTCGTTGGCTACGCGCTTGGAGGAAGGAAAATTTGCGACGCGGATAGTTAGGCTTAACTGCTCGAAAATCACAGAATTATCTCAACAACATGGGCTAGTTGTCACTTAAACCTCGACGTATGGATGAGAGTATGCGAAATAAAAGCCAACCGCTACCATTTGAGTGAGCTGTCACATCAAAGAATCCAGCGGTGACATGCATTTATTCCGAAGCGGGCGAGTAGGGCGCCGCCATGTTTGTTTACAAGCGAACGCTAACTCTCTCCGCAACGCTTAAGAGTTTCCGTAAAGTGTTACCGGCCCGGTAATGGGCGCGCATGCGCAGATGTCGCCAGCCGAGCCCGGTAAACGGTAACGTAAACACGGTAACGATATGCTATATATCTCTCTAGTTATGCGTTGCAGCGCGTCTTACATGAAAGCTGCGTTCATCTGAAGCTAATGGGTTAACGACCGGTTGGGTAGAACATCAGTTCTGGGGACGTCCAAGAACAGTACCCTACGGAGACGCCTCGGGAGGAAGGAAAAATATAGGGGTGTATATTCAAGTTTCAGGCATTTTGGGTGCTTTTTTTCTACAGTGTGCATTCAGTTTCAGTAATAGTGTGTGTGTTTTTTTCTACAGTTGAGTGGGAACCTGTGCTACCTGTGCTTTGACTGGCGAAAGAATAAAGGAAAATAGTTTTTTGTGAATTGAGAACTCAACAGTCTGCTGCGGTGACCACTGTGCACATTTCTCGTTGGAGTCGAGACACCTCTCTTTTAAAAGCGCAAATTACTTCGACAAGCGCAACTTATGTTCAACGTACTCGTTGAGATTGCATTTGCTTCATTTAAAGACTGGCGGTGGCCAACCATTGCATGCAGAAAAGACTTCCACTTAAAGAATTAGTTCATGCAGATACCCGCATGTTGAAGTTGTCTGCATGTAGACAGCCGTCACTTACGGATAGGGCATCTTTGCGCTTCCTACTTCATGTTATTTCAAAAAATCCCTGATCGCCGTGCCAGCACATCGCGAAAGGCGGCACGTAGTGCGTGCAAACTACTTTCTCATCGAAAAGCGAGGGCTCGGGAAAGATTCTCATGTCACGAACATAGCCTCTGCATGGACATAGTGCGTTCCCGCAATAGCAGACTACACCAATGAAACCAGGGACTCCGGAACCGGGGGGCAGGGGTGGGGGGGTGGGGGCGGCCTCCCCCTCCAACTTTCTTTCAGGGGGGGGGCAGTGCCCCCCCCCCTAGATCTTTCCCGATAGCTGATGTGGTTCGCCCGACCGGCGGTGCTCGCCTCTTCGGTCCAAGCACATAGACGTACCAAACGTAGACTTATACCGGTTGTTACATGGGGCTCGCCTGCGACATCCCATCGCTGTCACACGCTAGCCTCAAGGGTAGCGTTGACCTGGCGTTCCGGTGTCCCACGGAGACCATCGGGAGGTTCCGGCAAAGGACGATGCCATCGTCTAACAGGAACGAGGTTTAGTACTGCATCTCGTACGAACGGCAAGGGAAGCTGGCCCCAGAGAGAAATCTGACACGCCCACACAGAAGGCGTCTCGACGGCGACTTAGCGGCGGGAGCATTCTTCAGAGGGAAAGGAGGAAGGTTCCGAAGACGCGCACGTGTCGTACCAGCGGCCATGTTCATGGCAAGCATCGCTGACTCAGACCCGGCGGCGCCGTGATCCGGATCCATCCGGCCACCCGGCCCGGGGCGAACACTCTCTCCCCGAGCGCCGTGCTCTCACAAGCGTTTGCACACACGCACGCACGCACGCGACGACACGTGGCAAGTGGATCTGTCTGGACACGATTCCCGAGACAGTCGGCCAAGCGAATTGGCCGTTGCTCGGATTGTTACTCCCGCGTCCACTGCAGCCGCGTTCATCTCGCACGGCGGTGGCGAAACGTAACGCTGTATACTTGCACGTCTCTCATCCCTTGAGTGTATTTTTTAATAACTGCAGATTTACAATGTCGTTGCCTCGGAAGATATCTGGGTCTCAAAAGAAGATCAAGAATTTCTTCGTGCCTGGGACGAAACGTTTAGGCCATGGAAGGGAGGTTGCCCAAGGTATATAGCGTCACATTTTTTGTCACGAATTTGATTATTGATGTGTTTCTAATGCCTCTTCGTATTTGCGTTTTGGCTGGCAGCGGGAAGCACCTCTCATGAAAATGAACGAGATGAGCGTGCGATAGGAGCAGCTAATATTGACGGTACGTTTTTGCAATGTTTTATTTCCATCGTGCTCTTCATGTGCCTTTCATGAACTTTTTTGCGTGTCATGCATGTTTTGCATATCTTGCTATATTTCTTTTTTTTTAAAGAATACTGATCAAAAAAGGATTCATACAGTGTTGATCGGCTAATAATCCCTTTTATCTCACTTCGTACAGAGATCCCAGCAATCGTAGCACAAGGTGGAGAGCCCCTCTTGGCAACAGACTGTGCTCCGATGGAAATTGCAAGCCATGACGACACGCCCCCGGATGTTCGATCACAGCCTCCAAACAGCTGCAAATTTCCAACGAACCAGACAGGAAGGTTCTGTAAATATGCATCGTTTGAGAAATTCGTGTGGCTGTCGTATGACTACGAACGCGACGTCGTGTTTTGCAATTTGTGTCAAATAATTTTCAAGGAAAGAGGAGAAAACGTTACAACAGTGGAACTATGTTTCATTCACAACGGGTTCAGTAGTTGGAAAAAGGCTGTTGAAAAATTTCAGTGTCATGAGAAGAGCCAATTTCACTTCGTTTCCGCAAGCCGCCAACTGTCGAAAGAAAAAGGAATGCGTGTAGTGCAGCTATTATCGCAACAGAGCAAGAGACAGCAGGAGGAAGCCAGGCAGGCGCTGCGTGCAATAGTGAGTGCGGTGCGTTGCCTATGCCGCACACGTCAAGCTTTACAAGGGCAAAAGAAAGACAAAGGTAACCTCCTTGATCTGCTAGATGCACGATCGCAAGACGTGCCTGCTTTGACGGAATGGCTGGAGAAGACAGATAGGTGGCTGAGCAGCGACATACAGAATGAGCTCATAGAAATTATGGCGCACAGCGTTCAGCGAGGCATCATTAAAGACATCAGATGCAGTCTGTTTTATGGCATCATTGCTGACGGTACCACCGACGTAACAGGCAATGAGCAGTTCACATTTTGTGTGCGTTGGGTAGACGGAATAACACTGGAAGTTCGTGAGGAATTTCTTGGCATGTACAATACACCAGACAGCAGAGCCGAGACTTTGTATAAAGCCTTGAGGGACATGATTTTGCGTCTGGGGCTGGGCTTTTAGAACCTAAGGGGCACTGTTTTGGCGGGGCCGCGAACATGGCAGGCGGATTTACTGGCGTGCAGAAAAGGATTACGCAATCTGAACCACGGTCAATATTTGTGCACTGCAGTAACCACTGCCTAGACCTGGCACTCCAGGAGGTCGCAAGGAACTGCGATGTCATCGGCGACGCTCTCAACATTGTAAAGGATGTTTCCAATGCAATACTCGAATCGAAGAACAGGAAGACTCTTTATTAGAGCATTGTACTTCCCCCGGGTAATGATGCCGATGAGCAAGATTGTTCTAGGCAGAACACCCTACTGCTACCAATCTGTCCAACGAGGTGGACAGTAAGAGTGAAATCAATGGAAAGGTTCGTTGAGAACTGTGAAAGGGTGCAGGCAACTTTGCAGGAAATGGTGCAAGCTCAAAGTTCTCTCAGTGGTACCGGCAAGATAGCCTTAAAATGATATGGGAAGGTATTAAAGAAGTTCTAAACTTTACAGGGCATCAACCTTTCTATAGCCCTGTTTGGCCGGTGTGAGGAATTAGCGAGGATGCTTCAACGCCCAGTTTACCGCGCTGCAGGAGCAAAAGAAGCAGCAGAGGCTCTTTTTGACCGCTCATTAGGGCTGCGGTGTGACGCCTCATTTGACGTCCTGTGGCCGCGGACGAACTCAAGAGCAACACAGTTAGGTCTAAAGGAACCTCGAACGCCCATAGTTTCGCAGCCGCCCTGAAGGCTTCAATTCACGGACAAGCCTGAGGAGCTTGCAGCGCTTGACGGCAAGTCATTAGAGAGAAAAGAGTTTTTAAGCATGAAATGCTTTTAGCTCTCGTTGTCGGCAGTGTGGTGACGTCACGCCGAGACCGAGAGACAACATCCGGGCACTGAATTCTATTCATCCGGGCACTGAACTCCACTCATCCGGGCACTGCAACGAGAGCATCTGGGCACCGTACGAGATTTAACGAGACTCTAAGTTGTTGAGTTGTTGCGACTGAGAGAAGGATGAAAAGGAAATTGCACGGGCCTACCAACTGGCTCCAGCCGAGCCACCACCGCTGCCACGTGCAGATAGAGGAGAGTTAACAGATCAGAGGAAATATAAAATGAAAAAAGACGCGCGTCGCAGCAACAACCGCGTCCACCGAAGCGGACACTGGCTGAAAAAACAGATAAGCGGCCGTAGCCGCGCTTCGTTGGTATTGCCCTCCTACAGGACTGGCATACAAGCGCCGGTAGCTTCGCGCCGAACGGGTGGTGGCGTTCCTCCCTTCCTGTACGGTGCGGTTCGGGTGTCCACCGAGATGACAGAGAATTACTGCGCAATTTCCTTTCCTCAAAAAGCATCGCGTTCAGAGGGCAAGGCATCGCGCCGAACGGGTGGTGGCGTTCCGTGGACTGCCTGGAAGCGCTACAACACAATGTCGCGTTCCACTCATAAAGGCGAAGTTTAAGCGTAATTAATTAGCAGTCAATTAGTATTTAGTCATTATTCAGTAATTAGTCACTAATCAGTAATTTGTCATTACTTCGTCATCAATTATATGTGACGTAATCCAGTGGTGACGTCACCAGTGTCACAGGCAAAGTGGTGCGGAAAACGCTTTCGCCTCTGCGCACTTTAGACAGTTTCGAACGCGCTGCATATATATTCTTGTCACGCCTGCGTCTCGTCGTCTCCGCGTACGCTTCGTGTTATGCACGTAAACATTTCATGCTTTTCTACTCTCGGTTACGGCAGAGGCAGAGATTTTTTTTTTGCCGCTATCGATCGTATTACCACTGAGATCCGACGGCGATTTAAACAGCCTGGCATGGAGCGGCTGATTAGCCTCGAGCGCATTTTATCTGACTCTGCTGAAGGTCGAAACTTCGCGTAAAACGACCTAAATGAGCTTTTAGGAGCACACGCTGCAGATTTTGACATCAGCAGGCTTTCAGCGTAACTCGTGCTTCTCCCAACGCTCCTGCGTGACGAGGGTCCGGTCGCAAGTGAACGCATTTTACAAATTCTGGAGGGGAAGCCTGCAGACATGCGTAATATGATGGGCCAGGTTGCTTGGCATCTGCAACTCGTGTTTTCTGTGCCTGCGTCAGCTCCGTCAGGAGAGCGATCTTTCAGTGGTCTGAGGAGAGTAAAAATATTTCTGCGCAATTGAATGACGCAGAGGAGGCTGACACACCTTCTCCTCCTCCACGTGCACAAGAAGAGAGTTGCGGACTTGCATTGGGATGCCGTTATGAAAGAGTTCGAATCTTGAAGGGCAGAATGAACAGCAACATTCGTCCTTCTCTGAAAACCTCTCCTGCCCGAAGTCCTCTTGTCATGCAAGCCTTGAAGCTCGTCAGTCTGCGATACTACAGCTTTGTATCTAGTGGCTACTTTCGTGTCTACTTGCATGAATATATCAGTTCACATTTGTTTCAGTGCGAGCACGAATTCAGAAATATTAAAAATTTTTTTCGGAGCTTTCGAATCCATTTACTTCCTTGCGCGGTCTGCGCAGGTTTCAGTGATTATGAAATTTCCAACGATTTTTAAAGTGTATATACCAATGTAGAATAAGCGAGGATGCAATTATGTAAAATTGAAACGGCTACAATGAATTAAAACCGTAATAATTAATAAGAATAAGAAGTTTGCAGGTGTGAAGTGGATGCAGCTAGCACAGGACCAGGTTAATTGGAGGAATATGGGAGCGGCCTTTCCCTGCAGTGGTTCTAGTCCGGCTGGTGATGATGATGATGAAGCAAAGACAATACTTGCCCACCACTCTCAAAAACGTTCCGGAGTCCCTGAAAGAAACGGTTGTTTTTCACAATGCTGAAACGGAAGCTTCTAAAGTGTAGTATTTTAAGCGTTAACAATTTTTTTGGACGAGTATTTGCTTTGAAGAGAGTGACTGTTTCATGCAAAAAAAGTTATTTTCCACGGCTAGCTATATTTGGCGGCATGAAGAGAAAGCCCTCTCTCGTCATGGGCAAAATCGTTGTTCGTTTACGGCAGTCTGCTATTCTGCTCAGTTATCGCAATGTGCAGTAAGCATATTTCATTACCGGACATAATGATTGTAAAACAACGCTTCCTAGCAGCATATAATGTGCAAGAATTTGTACTTCTGCTGTCGTGCCTATGTTTTTTGGGCCAAGCCAAGTACAATACGCTGTCTTGCCAGCATTCGGTGGATGAAGTTCCTCTTATGAAATTCGCATAGAAGGGTGGCGCGAGCTTTCCCTCTAGGTAATATTTAGATACTCTATGGGCGACGGGACAGAGGGGCAGACGAGGAAGAACAAAACCAGGAGACGGTCTACTGCGCGGCTGTGCCTGTGACGTGCGGCGTCTTTGCGAGCGCGCAGACTCCATGTGTTTTGCGTCTTTTTTCTTTCTTTTTCTTTCTTTTTATTTGTTGCTTAGACATTTGCCTAAAAGGGGGCTGAGGCTAAAGGCACAATGTTGCCTGACAGGGCCTCAGCCCCCTACTACATGACAAACAAACATAAAAATTACAAAAGTCCGGCGGGCCGGTACAAAATAGCATTGTTGATATGGAAGAAAAAAACAAAACCAAAGAAAAGTAGGCACAAAAGTAAGCGTTATACAGAGGAAAATACATACGGAAGAACATACACAGGAAAATACATACATACTCAGCAAAAAAAAAGACAAAAGTTCTTGACAAATATTTGCATCATAAATGTACGATAAGTATATAAATAAGAAACAAAGACCAAGACATACATGAAACACTACATCAAATAACAAAGTTCTACTTACGGCTTATTCTAGCCTACTGAAAAACAAGGCATTATGGACATATAAGCACAAACAAGAGTACATAGATGCGAACACTGAATCAGTGACTGAAAAAAAAAATTGGACAACATGCTTGCATGAGAAATTTTAGCGATTGCTATAGGTGACATCGCTACAAAGAAGAGCTCCTTTAAATTCATTTTTGAAAGTGGAGAAGGATTTACTGTAATTAATATTTATATCTCTTCTATTGAGAATTCTGATAACTTGAAAAGACAGTGCTTGACGACCATAATTTGTCCTTATCCTCGGTATCTCTATTTTCGGGTCTCTGATAGCGTACAAGTTCACTCTGTCGGTGGATGTGACGTACAAACGATTTTTATGTATCCATTGTAGCAACTTAAAGTAGTATACCTTATCTGCCTTCAGCATATTGTACTTTAAAAAAAGTGGATGCGTTCTTAGTTCCCTTTTCTCGCCATGATAATTTCCGCATATGCGTAACACGTTCTTCTGTAAAGTAACTTTTTGTAATTAGAATCAGTTGTCGTACCCCAGACTAAAATACCATAACTTATTCTAGAATAGAATAGAGAATAATATAGTGTCTGCTTCATCCAGGATGAAATCAAGTGCTGGATTCTGTAAAGACAACCAATGACCCGTGATAAATCGGACTTAAGGCAACTAACATGGGCGTTCCAGGAGAGATCACTGCTGAACCATACACCCAAGAATTTTTGCTCAATGACCTCCTCCAACAGGCTACCTTCATATCTGATGCTGATAGGGTTCTGGTCCCTAAAGCGTGTGCGTTTAAAAATTACGTATTTAGATTTTGTTGTATTTAGAGTAATGCGATTGGCTTGTAGCCACCTGGAAAGTTTTAATAAGTAATCATTGACAGATTTTTCAAGGCATGTTTTTGTTGCTCCTGTAAAAAATATCTTCGTGTCGTCAGCATACGATTAACAGGGGGGATCCTGGTATCATAGTTATAACATTCACATATATAAGAAAAAGTGAAGGCCCCAAAATTTATCCTTGAGGGACGCCGTGTTGTATCTTCATTTTACTCGAAGTGCGATCGTTTATGACTACATACTGTGACCTGTCTTTCAGGTACGTTTGCAACAGCCACAGTGCAACGCCCCGAATCCCGCAGATCTCTAACTTTTTTATGAATATGTCATGTTGCACAGTATCGAACGCTTTCCGAAGATGTATAAATAGACCAAGGGTTAAGAGTTTCTTCTCTATGTTTTCAATAATTTTGTCTTTTATATGTATAAGAGCTTGTTCCGTAGACTTATTTGTTTGAAAACCATACTGTGCATCAGAACTGAGCGGTTTCTGACGACGGCAAGGTGAGAAGTGTTTTCTTGTCTAAATGTTAGCCAGCACCGTGAAGTTTTCCCTCTCTTGTTTACTTTGTTGCGGTCCATTTCAAACAGTTTAGGCTGAGCACGCCGGCCGGTACCTTGAATTACACAGTTCGTCAAGAGGCGCGCACGCTTCGTGACCTGCTGGCTGTTCTGGCGCGGTTCGTGGCACTCCAGCTGTTTCCGATAGTGACAAGGTGAGAAACGTTTAGTTTTCGCCGAACTGCGCTGCATTACAATCAGCTTCGCTGAGCATGCCGGCCGGCGCAATTATGACGCAGCTGTGAAAGGCACGCCTACCTGCTGACGCCATGGCGCGAGCACGCCGGTCGGCGCGCAGATTGCGAAGGGCACTTTGCCAAGCGGTTAGTTGAGTATGGTCACGCGTCCATTTCTGCGGGGACACGAAGTTTGTTATGGCCCCCAACAATAAACAACTTTTTTCGAGTGATATTTGTTCACGATCGGGCGAAAGATGGGGTCAACTTGAAAAAAATGGGCGAACGACTCGAAAACCAGTATTCTCGCGTTGTTAACATGGAAGTGCAATTTTCGAGACTGTCGGGAAAGAAGGTACCGCGCGAAAACTTCAAACACAAGAAACTTGTGCGTCGAAGACATCATCTGTTCTAGTGAAAACGCGCATTGCACCCTCGTAGTTACAATACGGCAGTGGGCAAGACGCAGGTTCTATCCCTCACGTTGCAGTCGATTTTAAATCTAGGCTAAATTATAGATGCCCGTGTACTTTGCGATGTGCGTGAAGTTAAAAAAACCCAGGTGGTCGAAAATTTCGTAGCCCTTCACTACGGCGTTCCTCATAGCTTAGACGCTTTGGGATGTTAAAGATTCATAAACCTAAACCTTAGTGCTCCTAACACAGTGTTAGCGAATGGTTCATGAGCCCGTGTTGTAGCCGTTACGGTGCCAAACAGTTGTCGAAGAACGCTCTGTTGGCCGTGGAATGGAACGTATAGCTTTTAGGGGGCAGAGATTAAAGGGACACTGAGGAGAAATTGAAGTTGGCTTGTATCGACAGAATACCAGCTCCTGATTACAGAAACGCCACTCATACTGACAACAAAGCTCTTGTAACGTAGAAAAGAGCAAGAACCAAAATACAGGTATCGCCGCCACAGGCCAAACTCGCAAGTACAAGCGTGATGAGATCATAGAACAAAACAGTGTTGCTAGAACGAATGGTTCTAGCAACACCAGGAACCGAGAAACCATGCATCACTGAGGCGCAGCCAATGCATGCGCAATTCTCCTTGACGTCGCCAGATGGCGCCACGTGCCCGGCTGCTACTCGCGCTCCTGAAGCATCGGGACAAATCAGCGCCTGTTTTCCGGCGGTAGGCGGGCTCCCGGTATTCCGCTAGCGGTAACAAGGTACACGGTATGCTAAAGGTGTCTATTTGCGAGAACTTCGTTGACGACTTCGAGAACGAGATCCATCGTAACGCTGGCAAAACGCCAGTGCAAACGTAATCGAAGCGACTGTAGCGACGGCCGCAATAGCGGATAGATGCCTTCAACGTGAGGCCAGCGGTAGCTTTCTTTTCGGCTGCTGCTAGGCCGCACTGCTGGCAGCCAGAAATCACGGAGTCTGCGTTACGTCATGTGCACGTCATGTTTCACGTCTCTTAGTCCTCTGTCGTCATAGACGAATCCCAAGTTTGAATCAGAGCGGCGGGAAAAACTTTTTCAACTTCGAATCCAAATTTCTTAGAAATAAATGCATCTTTCGCTGCCGGCCAAGTGGCAACAAAGCCATGACATGCCGAACTATCGGATTTTACTATAAAAAAATATTAATAGTGCTCTCCTCAGTGTCCCTTTAACACTGAGCAGAAGTCTGCGTAGGGGTCGCGTGTCGAGCAAAGTTTGTGACCAAGTACATGTGTAAGCTAGAGGTGCAATGGTTCAAGGTGCTTTGAGGACGTTTATTTTGTGAAGAGGAAGATGAGCAGCGGCGGCAGCCGCACCGCCAGCGCACAGCGCGAGATCGCTGGGTTGACGACCGAAGCTCGGAACGGCATTTTGGCTAGCTGTCCTTCCTGCTACAATTTATTTATTTTTGCTTTAATTAGCTAACATTGGCGGGCGCAACTAGAAAATACGATTGATATACTGGCTTCAACGTATGCTAGCTATCAGAGCTATTACAAAAACGTCGTCGAGAAATCAGATCCACATTCATTTACATAATCAGCCTTG
Organism: Amblyomma mixtum; assembly: GCF_055824585.1. Lineage (NCBI taxonomy): Eukaryota > Metazoa > Arthropoda > Arachnida > Ixodida > Ixodidae > Amblyomma > Amblyomma mixtum. The sequence goes on from NC_143014.1 coordinate 396,930,907, forward strand.
CTACTGCAGAATCCCGGTGTATTCATGCCTGTGCATACTTTTCTATATACCCCGATATCGAGCGCGACAAACGAGCAACGCTTAGCATCGATAACATACGCAGAGCGAATCCGAGAGACTCCACCTACTAGCGCCATCTGTCGCCGCGACACGGAAAGAGCGCCGGCGGCGAACAGAACCAGGACGGTGCGCCGGCCGCAGTGTCATCACCTAAACTATTCTTACACCGTGCGCTCGGCTCACGGTGGAAGAATATAGTAGGTGTCTGAACGACAGCGCCTTTCCAGCAGGCGATGTTGTCGACCGTCGGCTCGTGTTTGCTGGGAGCGTCGTGAGATGGCGCTAGCAGATTAGGGGGTCAGCGGGCGTGTGGGCGGCGTGTGTGCCGGCGACTGCATTTGGAGGAGAGGTAGTGATCGCTGCGCTTGTTTTTGTGCCACGTGTCTTTTTTTGGCTATTATATTTTCCGTCATACACTCCTGTGTATTGTGTGATGGGTAAAAGATGTTTCATTCCTCCCTGTTGATGACAAGCGTAGCATATTTGTCTTTTCGGATGCTGCGCATCTTATGAAGTGTGTGCTCAACCGTTTGCATTCCCAAAAGGTTCTAAAGTTTCCTGGTGGACGTGTCCAATGGGCACACTATGATAAGCTTTTTGGTCAAGACCAAAAGCAGCCTGGACACTTCCGTGTTTGCCACAAGCTCACATATGCCCATATTAATCCGTCGAACACGGAGAAGATGCGCGTAGAACTCGCTACCCAGCTGTTCAGTCAAAGTGTGGCCAGCGGTCTGAGTTTTACTCGCAAAGGAAAACAGTGGGACTGGAGAATGTTAAAGGCACGGCAGAATTCACCTTGAAATTTAACGATCTGTTTGGAGCACTCAATCGCAATCATCCCAAAGAAGGCATCAGTGCAGGCAGCAAAGATCTCAGAGTTCTCGCCTCCTTCGTGTACTGGCTCAACAAGTAGGAGGGGGAAGTGGTGGCCGGAAGGATATCTCGCGATCATTTTGTGACAGAGCAGACTGTAGCAGGCTTGCGTGTCACAGTTTTGTCAGCATTAGAGCTGACAAGATTGCTCAAACAGTGTGGCTTCAAGTACGTACTGACTGGAAAATTTAACCAGGATGTATTAGAGCGTTTTTTGGGACAATCCGCCATGCAGGCGGTCAGAATGACCATCCCTCCTTACCCACATTTCTTCAGCTATATAACATGCATTCAGTGTATTGCCTGATCAAGCCACCAAAGCTTGGGAACTGCGAGGTAGAGCAAGCTCGGGAAACACATATGCTTACGTTGGCTGATCTAAAGCTTGCGTTCCAAATGGACGGAAAACAAGAGACTCGTCTTCAGCAGCTAAAATGCAAACTGGATGGATTAGTTGCCGCGGAGGTTGAGTGCGATGAAGCGTTTGGTGAGGTATGTGCAGAGCCAGAGGCTGCTGACTGCACTGTGTATTACCTGGCTGGGTTTATGTGCAGCAAAATGTTGAAGGGCTCAACCTTCCCCGCATGCCGACAGAGCCTCGTTGAAAACTATATTTCCCTGAGAGGTACTCATACCAGAGTTCAGCGCACACCCCCGCACGTGATCATCCGTGTTTGATTGTGCGTTGTGGTTTTGATGTGATGTAATTTCTTTTTATTTAGTATACCTTGGCATCCTTAACTACCTGTCCATCCACACACAGCTTGTAGTCAGTGTCATCAGTTTGTCCGTCGGAAATGCGCATGACCGATTCTGACAAGTGCCGAGAGCCTCAGTAACTTTTCGCAAATAAGACGTGCGTGTCGAGTGAAGCCTGAAACATCATTTAACGTTACACACTTCTGATGCGATAGCATTTAGGTTGTGGCCTCACAAAAAAATTTTGCTGTGGTTCAACTACCGGTGAACCTGGTTACAGAGCGAAAGCTGTGGCGCATCGGGCAACTGTACGCGGCTTGGCGTCTGTAACGTTGAGTGCGTTCCGGACACTGGATAGGCAGCGCGCCCACCCTGCCCCTCTGGCAGGTGACAGTTAATGGCTGACCGTGTGATTTTGCCCGACCAGTGAACGCTGCGGCCTATTGCTGCAGTGCCGCATGTCTGCTACAACATTGTCAGCGCTAACGCATGCAGCTTACATCTCTCTCTTACTACCCCACGTAATATAAAATAATTGTTTTTTGGGAAAGTAAATGGCGCAGTATTTCACATCTCGGTGGATACGTGAACCGCGCCGTAAGGGAAGGGATAAAAGAGGGACTGACAGAAAAAAGGAAGGAAGAGGTGCCGTAGTGGAGGGCTCCGGAATAATTTCGACCACCTGGTGATCTTTAATGTACTCTGACATTGCACAGCACACGGGCGCCTTCTGCGTTTCGCCTCCATCGAAGCGCTGCCGCCGCAGTCGGGTTCGAACCCGGGTACACCGACTCAGTAGCCGAGCGCCCCAACCACTGAGCCACCGTGGCAGGCCCACCCCCGTACCTCAAAGCGCGATTCAGGCGTCCACTGACCCAGGGAGCCAGTTATGCGCACCTTTCCTTCAAATCATCGCAGTTTAATACGTTGCTAAACGCCACTGAACGAAATGAACGCCGACGGCCTATGGCTTCAGTGCCGCGTTTCTGCCACAACGTTGTCATTGCCGAGCCGTGCAGCGCACATCTGTCACTACCGCCACGCAGCTTAACGCACGACTGAGGTGTCCACTGTTCCGGGAGGGGGGGGGGGAGTTATGCGCCTTTCCTTTGCTTTCGAAGCTCCGGCTCTTGATCGGTTTCGTAGCTTAAAGCGCGAGTAAGGTGTCCACTGTCCCAGGGGACAGTTATGCACCTTTCCTTTCCTTTGATTTATCTGTTTGGGCGCAACTCTGGAGCAACCGAAGGTTGCTCAAGGCCAAAGCGACGTGGTCTGTGTAACTTGCGGAACATGCCGTAGGAAAACTTTCGCTTTAAAACCCACCTTTGCTTTATCTGAAGGTCAAATGAAGGTGAAATCCGCAAGCACGGTGACCTTGGCTTTACTAAGCGCAGTGAAACTTTCGCTTCAAAACTTCCGGCTTCTCGGTCACAAAATTCTCCGATTGGTCGAGAGAAGTCACGTGACTTTGCGACGTCATGACAACCTGGCCACCATGGCACGTGGCAACCTGCCTATGGTGTTGTGAGCTACCTCACCCCTCCCCTCCGTTTTCCCTTGGTAAGTGGAAATTCATTTAAATAAACTCAGTGCAGTTGCCACCTGCCCACCGTGGCGCTGTGCATGAGCCCCACGAGAGCTCGGGATGAGCGACCTGAGTCTCCGAAGCCGCACCGATGGTCGAGTTTGAATTAAGCAGCCGCCTGCTGGGCGGTGGAGCATCGCTTAACATCTGCACCGCTGGGTCAGTAGTGGTATAAGGATTCCCCGCGAATTAGAAACACGATCGAGAGAGTCGTGACGTCATCAACGCCATGGACCAATCATAGGGCACCGCGAAATTTGAAAATCTGAGGAGCCGTATGTTTGAAAGTGGTCCCGCCCGAGAAAATGAATTAAGGGTCCACTCCGTGGTTTCTTTCGAAGATTTTGGATTAACATAATCACATCGCATTCTGTAGAGCGGACGTGCTTCAGTGCAAAATACAGTTTTTAAAAATACCAAGTAGAAGTATTTAAAGAAGCTGAAACCAGGAAGCCAAAGCCGAAACTCGGTGTCCGCAAACGATGACGTTACGACAGACCGTCCTATTATTTCACGGACCCTGTCGCAAAACCTATTGTGTGCGCGTTGATTGCCCAAACTGGCGATCGTACGGGAAAGCTTTGTTCATTATTTGTCTGAAATAACGAAAAGCCAGCTCAAAATTGTGCCCCAGTAAAACCCATATTCTTAACCAAAAAAGCCTGTTGCTGAAAATTTTTTATTGTCTTTCTTGAAACGCAGGGTATATATCGCAAAGATGTACACTACGGTCCATTGTTAAAGGGAACAGGCGATCGCGTGCCCTCGCGCTTCACGAAGCCCTGCCGCCTAGATGCGGCGAGAATAAGCGGCATAAGGCGCATGCGCGGAATGACCAGCCACTATGCTTACTGCGCATGCATCTTGTGCCGACAATTCCCACAAGTTCTCGGAGGCAGCGCTTCGCGAAGTGCGGAGGTCGCGCGATCGCCTGTTCCCTTTAACAGTGGACCGTACTGTACATATACACCTTTGCTTTCTAGCTTCTGTTTTTGTTTTTCGCTCTCCATTAAGAATGACATTGTCCTTGCGTCGTCGAGTCAGTTTCTAAAGCACACTCTAAAATTAGGATACGGCGTGCACCGCGAACGGCTTTGAAGGTATTAAAGACACTGAAGCAAATATATTATTACGACAAAAAAAATGCCAACACGGAGCGCGTGGCTCGCGGCACAATTAGCATGACGAAATTAGAAGGCGCCGACCAAAAGAAAAGATGAGATGACGTTTCGGCTCCCCGACGGGAGCCTTGTTCACAATGAGGCAGAACTTAGCTGCGTTGTCCATTTTATACACGGCGCAAGAGCGAACCCAGGCACCTGGCGTAGATTGGGGGCAAGTTCTCGTCATTCCGATTAAGCGTATGCGCTGTCGTCTGAATAATCAGCGATTCCAGATAGAGGCGCGATATCTTGTCCTTTTCTTTTTCGATCACACGTGCCTCTGCCCAGTCTATGTTGCGTTTGGCGGATACTGAGTGCTCGGCAAGCGCATTTTGATCTGCGCGTCGGTTTTTGACGTCATTCGTGTGGTCACGCAGTCTCCGCTCAAAGTCACCCGACTCGCCAATGTACAGCCTTTGTCAGAAGTTTAGAGCCCAGGGGGTTTGCTTCTGGGCCTCACTGTTTTGCTCGTAATGCTCGCTCAGCGTCCCAAATCATCTGATGGTAAGAAGATTTTTCGTCCTCCTCCCTCCGATGCGTAGGACTTCCATGAGTCCTACAGGAGCGCCACAACAGTGTTCAGAAGCAAACCCCCTGGGCTCTAAACTTTTGACAAAGGCTGTACACAGACGGGCAGTCCGCACATGGGATCGAATAAATAACACCTGGGAACTTTTCCTTCTTCAGTTTATCTTTGACGTGCACAAGCTGACTCCTCAGCTTTCGAGCGGGTGCATGCGCGGTCTTCACATCGTATGACCGTAATATGCGCGCCAAAGGTTCGCTGATGTCAGGGACATAGGGAATCGCGGCTTGTTTCTGGGTTGCGGCATTTGCCTGCAGCCTGGGACGTTCCAATTGACGCTGTACAGAGTCCATGACGTGTACAGGATAGCCACAGGTGGACAAGTTTCGCCGTACACGTACATCTTCAGCAATCCGGTCTTCTCCTCTGGTACAGCCTCTGGGCACAGCCTCTAACCGCTCTAGTCCGAGATTCATAGCGCCACTCTGCCGATTAATTTCGACATCCAAAACATAATCGAAATTCAATGCGAATCATCGGCTACGGCCGCTAAGAACTGTGCGAGCAGGTGTTCGCATTGCTCTACCACCAACTACGAGGCATACAAAGAGTACAGAGTTATTTTCCAAAGCTACTTTTCCAGCGCGCTGTGCAGGAGAAGAGAGGCTGAGTGCCATGCTCTTCGCAAATAAATGCATGGAAGCAAAATACATGCTAGCGCAGCGGCGCTGAGAAACGGGGAGGACTCGGCGTAGACCTTCGTCACTGCTGTTGTGTTTGATCAGGCAACGCTCACCTCCTATGCATATTCGTTGACGCCGGCGTGGAATCTGATGCCTCCACACCGCGAATGGCTTTGGGGCCGCGGCTGCCGCGGCGCCCAGGGAAGCAGACGACGCGCCGCGCTGCGTCACAGTCGCGCATGCGCAAGGAGCAGCGAGGGTGAGATCCGAGTGGTGAAAGCCTCTCCCAGCAACGCGAAGCTTGTGATGCAGAGCTGTCGGCGCTCTGCGTTTTTTCTTCGCCCGCGCTAGCCTCTCAATTATCGGAAAAAAATCAGTTCTCGTACTATCTCCTTTTTCTTTCTGAACAAGTCTTCTTGCCCTGTCCTGTGCGTACACAGTGGATTCGCGGCCATGCTCACGATACGCAAAATATTGATGTGTTTACAATGAGACACCTTGAGAAATCAGACATCCTGCCACCTTCCCCTCTTCCCACAGATCAGTTCCTATACCATGTTTCCGGGAAGCAGGCTTGGCGTCAGCGAACACGCGCTCTAATTTCTACGTGCTCGTATCCTCTCCCCCGTAGTCTCACTCGGAATGAGAAGGTATCTGTGCGCCGCCGGATTCGGGCAGCAGCGGCTCTGACACCTTCTGTGCATCATCGGTGGCGTGACAAACGTTCAGAAGAGACTGACAAGTGTCCGCATTGGGGTTCTGTGCCAGACCAGTGTGATGAAAAAAATTGGCTGCGGTTTAGCTCTGGTTAAACCTGGAGTGACGCGATAGCTACAGCTGGCCGAGTGGAACTCACTGAGTCTAATTGCAAAGTCAGTCTTTCGCCGCTATATGTTTCGCTGGGCGTTCCTTGTTCATCTTCGTCCCTGGACTGCGTAATTTCCTTTCCTCAATTTCATTTTCTTCATTACTGCCCCTCTTTCTGTTTCTTCTTTCACCCCCACTTCCTCCACTCCCCTACAAACGGCTGACGGGTGTCCACCGAGATATGCGAGACAGTTACTGCGTAATTTCCTTTCCTCCAATACAATTTTCAGTTTCTTCATTACGGCCACCCTTTCTCTTTCTTCTTTCACTTCCACTTCCTCCGTCCCTGTAAGGTGGGGTTCGGGTGTCCACCGCGACGGTTGCTAGGCAACGGCTCAAAGGCGGTGCGACCACGGCCGTGATGCAACCACGGCGAAAGTGCGACCATGCTGAAGAGGCGAAGCGGCTGGCGTGCGTAGCTACAGTAGTGTATAGATATCGCTACAAAACACATGCTGTGGACTTGCCCGGCTACAGCTTCCGCGAGACGACGCTTTTAAAGGGAGGTAGGCCTGCGATGTGACGTTGCAGGAGACTATCGCAAGTGGACTCATGATAATCGCTTTATCGATAACTTTTGCCACTTTTTAAGCGAGGCTTGTTTACACTTCTTTCTCTCCCTTCCTCATTATGGTTAGGTTATTGGGGTTTAACGTCCCAAACCAACTCATGCTATCAGGGACGCCGTAGTGAAAGGCTCCGGAAATTTAGACCACCTGTCGTTCTTTAACGTGCACTGACATCGCACAGCACACGGGCCTCCAGAATTTCGCCTTCACCGAAATTCGGCCGCCGCGGCAAGGTCGAACCCGCCTCTTTCGGGTCAGCAGCCGAGTCCCGTAACCACTGAGCCACCGCGGCGGGGCCTTTCTCATTATGCATACTGGGAAACGTCTCGAATAAAAAAAAATCTCTGCCTCTCCCGTAACCGAGAGTAGAGTAAGCATGAAATGTTTACGGGCATAACACATTGTGTAAAATCTCTGCCTCTCCCGTTACCGAGAGTAGAGTAAGCATGAAATGCTGGGCGATGCAGAAGCGTACGTGGACACGACGAGACGCAGGCCTGACAAGAATGTATACTTGTCCACTGACCCCGGGGAACCAGTTATGCGCACTTCCTTTCCTTAAAATTATCGCAGAGCGTAAAACGTCAACCCCAACGCCAATGAACACAATGAACGCCGAGGGCCTATGTCTTCAGCGCCGCGTTTTTGGCACAAATTTGTCAATGCCTGCCGCCCACATCTCTTTCTCATCACCCCACGTACCTATAAGCGCGATTCAGGCGTCCACTGACCCAGGGAGCAAGGTATGTACTTCCTTTCCTCAAATGGCCGCCGCGGTGGCTCAGTGGTTATGGTGCTCGGCTGCTGTCCCGAATGACGCGGGTTCTCTTTCTCTAAGCGGCCTTCTCTCAAAGCCCCTAACAGATCACGTATGACAACGAAGTGTATTGTGGCATGTATTTGCTTTTTGCACGCGTTATTAGAAATCGGAAATTATAATTCCGTGCATTATAAAATGCACAGCTCGACTGATATCTTGATAAACATTGAGAAGACACTGGCAGCAGTATTTTTTGTGACTCGTTTGGAGAGCAACCGGCGCTTGTATGCCGGTCCCGTAGGAGGGCTTAGAGAGTCTCGTTAAATCTCGTTAAGTCTCGTACGGTGCCCGGATCTTCTCGTTTCAGAGCCCGGATGAGTGGAATTCAGTGCCCGGATTATGGCTCTCGGTCTCGGCGTGACGTCACCCCACTGCCGACAACGGGAGCTAAAAGCATTTCATGCTTAAAAAGAACTTCAGTTTGTAAATTGTGACGACGTATGCAGGTTGCCAATGAAGATTTCAGATTTTTGCCCGGAAGCATCATCGCTAAAATATGGAGTCAGCTAGTGACTGGCGAATCAGCACCGGCGTGCCGGTTGCAAGCTGCGTATAGGAGCGCTCGGCCACCGCGCAGGCCCAACGCACAGCCGGCCTCCCGCTTTTCATCTGGTGGGCCTAAATGGCCGGTCCAGGGTCGGTGACCGAGGTGTTGCCTGTGCTCCTGGCTCCCCATTTCGACCCGCGCTTTTGCCAAGCTCGTGAGCCGATTACATCGAAATTCTGCCACAAGCCGAGCGCGGGCCAATGGTCGGCAGTCAGCCAGTTTTGCTTGGGTTATTCTGCTTGAAGCAAAACAAACAGGAAATATCTCGATAATTAGCTGTCACCCGATGTTAACGGAATAGATGGAGCTCAAAGTGACCTTTTAGGGGCTCACGGCTATGTAATATTCAGTTCCTAATGGGGTTCCAACACGAAGCCGTGGAGCGAGGCGAAACTGGCAGCGATACCGCCGGCCCGCCCGTCTGGGCATCAGGTGATGTCGGCAGTGTTATGCACAGCGCAGGGCGGAGCGATCGACATGAGAGGCGCTCATTGGCGGTGGGTTACAGTGTGAAGCCTCCTACCAGGGTGACTTTTTCTCGCCTTGTTAAGCGCGCTTAAATTTCGTTCATGAAACTTTTTTTGGCTAGACTGTTCGGAGGATGATCTCCAAATCTGCTGCTACAACAATCCCCCTAAACTAAACATTAAAAGTGCAAACTAACGCCTTTAATTAATTGGCGCACTAACTAAAGCAGGGGTTCTCAAACTGGGTTCCGCGGAACACAGGGGTTCCGCGGGCTGTCTTTTTGTGTTCCGCGAGAACCCTCACCGTCCCTGACCCGGCAGCTGATATGAGACTGGCTCTGAGTGCTACTGAGCCACGCTTTGACTTGCTCTTAAAAGGGAAGCAGTACCACCCATCACAGATCACATAAACATTTAACCTCTGCAACTTTCCCTTTGCAAAAATGCCCTCGACAACATTGCTAGGTAAGTGAAAGCGGGGGGCGGGAAGGGGGGGTTCCCTGGAACTTATTGAAGGCTTTTGGGGTTCCACCAAGCAAAAAAGTTTGAGAACCCCTGAACTAAAGCATTCTGCTTCTTACCTGGTGCCAGCCGTTGGCCCCATTGTAGCACAGAGCTGAAAGAAATTTTGACCAAGTTTTCTGTAAAAAAAAAAAAGTCGGACCATCGAACAAAGAAAAAACAGCGGTATAATCGCATGTATATTGCATCCTTCAGGGCTACTTTCATCGTTGTCTTGCTGTATATGAACGCCCATATTAGAATTTATAGACCCTCTTTTCTGTTTTTTTTTTGTCTCGTGCAACAATCGTATGTATTACTGTTAATAAACAATTAATTCTGAAAAAAAAACGGCGATGACAGAGCGGTCTAAGGCGTCTGAAAACAAAGCTGCTCTGTTGGCGCTGGAGTCGGTTCGAATCCCGCTCGGGGAAGACTTTTACTGCGAAAGCATGTACCAGTGTCCTAGTGCGAAAATACCGACATCTGCAGCCTCGGAGATGGTTATTTCTTTTTTTAGTGAGCAGTCTTATACCCCTGTCACACGGGCATTTCGAAGGCCCTCGAGTCGATAGACTATCGACTCGAAGGCGATCGAGCGCTGCTACACGGCCAGTTTCAATGGCCATCGACTCAATAGTCTGTCGAGTCAACGGAGCAGCCCGGAACTCTATCGAGATTTCGAGGGCCTTCGAGCGCTCCCAAGGTTGCTAGCGTCGCTTCGAGCGGCGCCAACGCGCACTCTCGTGCACGGTGCGTTTGCGGTATGAGAGCGTGAAAAAACGTTCTTCTCCTAAACTTTAAAGCAGGCAGAAAAATATTAGCCTATAAAATTATTTAACAATTGTATGCTTTTGGTTTACAACGCATTAATTTCATACTCTCGCTCGCAGTAACAAGCGTGCGAGAAGCAAACACAACGAAAAGCTCAGCCATTTTGGTGTAGTCCTCAGATCACTTTTTACGCGATAGTTTTTCATACAATTTTCCTGGCTTTTTTTGTATATTTTCCGCCGATTCCACCCCACGCGTTGTTTTTTATTCTGCCTGCGGTGGTGCGAGGTCTTTTACGTCCCCCTTAATTTTTCTGTCTCAGCTTTTTTTGTCTTATTTTATTTTTTCTGAAATGACGTCGGCGCCACGGCAGTTGTGGGGAGACCGGGTAACGCTTATGTTGATAGACTTATGGGAAGATCGCCTCGCCGACTTGCGTCGTCAGAAGAGGAACGGCGGCGTGTACGAAGAAATTGCTCAACGTTTACGAGAAGCCGGCTACTATAGGACGCGTGCCCAAGTTCACAACAAGATCGAAAACTTGGGGCAAACGTACCGGTAAGTGGCTTTTCTGTGCGCGCGGATTACAAGCATGCGGTCTGTCGCGGTAAAAAGTTCGCAGCCTTGTCAGCGTTGTTTTTGAGGCGCCCTTTGTAACGCAACATTGTTTTTCACTGCGCTGCATACTCGCATCTTTCGCAGCAGCGCAGTTTGTAAACATTGCTGACTCAAGTGACTACAGTCAGTCCAGTTTTACGTAGGGCAGCACGAAATGACACATTGATCGTCAGCACTTGCCTTTATTACGCGACAGCGTATACAGCGGTGTTGGTACAGCTCGTCACAGCACTTTCCTTTATTACGTGACGGCGTATACAGCGGTATTAATATAGCGCGTTCGGTCGAAAAGCCGTCGGCGTCGTAGTAGTTCCGAGCACCGCGCGTCGGAAAAAATCGTATCATGCCACCCGTTTAGCCCAGAACGTTCCGGATGGTGTCATACGATCCAACGTTTCGTGCACCATAAACGTACTAGTTAAGTTGGAGCCTAGTTCGCGGCAGGGATTCGAACCGGTGACCTATAATCGGGCGCTGCGTATCATGCGCGGTTCGGGTGTCCAGCAAGACAAGTGAGAACGTTGCTGCATCATTTTCTTTCCTAAAAAGCGCCGCGCCGAACGAGCGATGGCGTTCAGCGGACTCCCTGGCAGCGCTGCAAGGCGCTCTGGCCTACCAGGCGAAGCTGAAGTGTCCTCCAATTTTTTTTCTTGTCTCAGTCGCCCTTGCAAAAAACTTTCAGATTGTGGCTGAGGAAGAGAACGACCGGTTCTGGAGCAGTCACATGGGAATTCTTCTGGCGCATACACCAGTTCCTTGGCACGCTGCCGGCCAATGATCCCTCCACGGCACAGGAAAGCGACATAACAGTTGAAGAGGTATGTTGTAGTATTTATAGCAGCTGTTAGTGCTGCACAGCATGCTTGGTAGTGCAAGAGCTAATCACATTAGCTCATCATTTTCTTTAATAGTGCTTTGCAAATGCTTATTTTGAAGTCAATGATGGGAATTCTCAAATGGAAATTGCAGTCAGCATCTATAAAGATTGACAGCTGCAGAAACTGCGGCACCTTAAGTGATTTTAGCCAGCATGTCTTCACAGAAAGGCTTTTATTTACAGCTTTCTGCAGGAGATTAATTGCTGCAAGTTACCGCCAGTATCACAATGGCAGTGAACCCAGCATAACAGGGTTTGCCTCAAAATCACTGTGAGAACTAACACTAAGCAGTGCTTATTTCAGCCTAGTCATGTCAGTAAGGTGAGCTGTGTGTGCTGCTTAAGAATGTAATGGATGTGTGGCCACCCAGTACCAAATGGAAACGTGAACTGTGGAGTTTTGCAAAAGGCATCTTTAGCTGCCTGTTCTGTTCTTGCCCTGCCTAACAGTATGACTGCCACGCAGATCATTCATCAGATGGAACAAGGTGAAACCGCTGAAGCCGTCACCACCACAATGGCAGTGCACGACACGCTGCCCTTCGATGACCATGACACAGGGTCACCGCAGCCGATGACACCACCAGCAGTCGGGTCACCAGCAGCCGTATCATCAGCTGCCGGGTCACCAGGAGCCCTATCACCTGCCACACCAGCCACAGCATTGGCTGCCACACCAGCCACATCGTCGGGTGTCGCAGCCGAGGCTGTGACACCAGCCACAGACCAGCCTCCCTCCAGAAAGAGGAAAAGGGGGGCAGGTGCTCTGGCTGAAATTCATGGAGGGCTCCTGCAAGAGCAGAAACTCTTGCGGGAGACCTTACAAGCAGCTCGGGCGAAGGAATTCGAGCAGAGAGAGAGGCAGATTGCTCTGCAAGAGAAGCTAATGAACGCCCTAGAAAAATTCTTCAGCAAGTAAAGCAATAAAAGCTAGTTTATTCTAATTTCTATGTGTTCATTACAATACCATGGCCTGAATGTGTGCCGTAAGAGGTCAGCAGTGCAAACATGACCAGCTCAACCCTGTGGTGTAATACTGGATCGTGTATAGACATGCTGTGCATTAAGCATTAGCTATGCAGAGCATGCTTGCATGCATACCACTCGTCTGTCATTTCTGTCCAGGATTGCTGGCGCACCTACTTTGGCATGTTGCTTCCTACAAGTTGCAATTTTTTTGCAATTCAGTTCCTACCTGTCCCTACTGAGCTGACACAAACAGCTTCCGCATTTTTATTGTACACAAAATAGTGACGCCACTGAAATGACATTAATACAGTGCAAGCTGTTTCTTTTTTCTATGCATTTGTCATTTCACCAGGGGCTCAAACATTACAGTGAAAACCTTTTGGCACTGAAATTTTCAATGCTGTCTACTGCTGGAGGCATGGAAAAAATACTGCCAAATGGAAAACCATGTTTCATACCCTATGATTTGGCTTTCAGATGTTCTGCAGTGTTTCTTAGTTCCACACGGAGGCATGTGTGTGTTTGTGTAATGAGCTCTTGATTGCTACAAAAAATGGGGTTGATAAAGTTAAATACTGTGAACCTTAAGATCAAGTACGCAGATAGCTGTCTGCGTCTAGATTATGTTGTAAATAATGACACTGATTTGAGAAGGGAACAAACGGTTCCGGAGACGTCATCTCGATGGTTCTGCCAAGGCAGACTCTTGGTGGCCCGGAAAAGGACCGTTCTTGTTGAGGCGACCGTCAATCACATCACATTCCTGGTACACTGCAGGGTGTAAGCAGCCGCACCGGCTATGGAACTCATCCATGCTTGAAGAAGTGCACAAGCGCCGTCCTCACTTCACAGCCAGTGCCTTCTTGAACATCTGTACAGTGCTGTGGCTGCTGGAGACCATCGTTGTTGCTTTCCAGCTCTGTCAGCCACTGCTGCAGGACCGCATCTCCAAACTCCTCGCACACATTGTTCAAAATGCAGCACGCACGAATAGCCAGGCGGGAATTTTCTATCGAACATTCCATGCGCTTCAAAATGAAGCGGAACCGGGCCTTCAGCCTGCCAAAGGCATTTTCGACCACTCTCCTGGCTTTGGACAGGCGGTAGTTGAAAAGCCTGTCATCACTGGTCAGGTTTCCGCGGTGGCTGAATGGCTTCATTAAGTTGGTGGAAAGCGGGAATGCCTGGTCGCACAAAATGACCGGAGGCACTGCTGTGCCACCCATGATGGCACGTGGCTGACGAAACAGTGGTTCATTCACGGCTTGTTCCAGCTTGGAGCCACTGTAAACGTGTGAATCATGGCAGCGGCCTGGCGAGCCAACTTTTATGTACACGAACCTGTACCGGTGGTCCACAAGGGCAAGCAGGATGATGCTGTACCTGCAAATAAAATATGCGGTTAACATGACTGACACATTGCACATGATGATAGTGATTTGAGCATAACATTACAATGCATACAATATGCCCCTGCTTGCTCTCGGGAGACACATCTGCATGTTTTGAGGGGACAACATTACAATGCATACAATATGCCTGTGCTTGCTCTCGGGAGAATCATCTGCATGCTATGAGGGGACAACACACTGCCTGACACTAGCGGTGAAAAGGCGTGTTTCGCTCGCAAAGTCAAATTGACACTCACGCCGGTAGGCACTTGCAATTGCGCCTGTTTCGTTTGTTATTTGGTCCCTTTGTGTTTTTTAGTTTCGCATAAGACTCCGATATAGTCAACCAACTCGTCCCTATGTTAGCATTGTTGCTTACCATCCTTTGTAGTTCCTGTAGTCCGCGGCGTTTTCCTTGGGAGGTGACACGGGAAAGTGGCACCCGTCCAACGCTCCGACCGCTTGCGGAAACTGGCACGCTGCGTTGAACTCCTTGATGTGTTCAGGCATGGTGTCCAGCGTCGGCATCTTCACCCAGTCACCTTCCATTAGGTGGACAACGGCCTCGCAAAGCTCGCGGTACGCCTGGTTCACTGTCGAGCGTCCGACGGCGAACAACTCTGTGATGCTGCGTTCTTCGCTTGAAGAGCACAACCGGTACAGCCCGATGGCGACTCGCTTGTCGACAGGGATAGCTTCCCTCATGTTGGTGTATTGCCGCTCGAGCAGCGGTCGCACAGTGTCGACAATGTAGCGGAAGGTAGCAGGCGAAACACGAAACGCGCACTTAAAGTACCTTTCGCTAAGCTGCGGCAGCGTCTCCTCAAACCACTTCGTGTTCCGGTCAAAACACCACCTTTCGCGGTTCACGGTCCTGCCGCATGCGAATATGGACGCGTTCAGTGCACTGACGTAAACAAGCTCTTCTTCGATCCGATCTGCCTCGGCTTTCGACGCCTCGATGTCAGCGTCAAGCTGAGCGATGGCAGCCAGAAGCACCATGACCTCCGTCTGTGCATCCCGAGTGTGTCGCGCTTCGTCACCCATGGCGGTGAAAGGGCACCAACACGCAGGATTCGAGAGATTGGAACCTCCGTAAGCGAGAGCACGAAAAAGCACGACCTATGCACGAAGCAGTAGGAAGCAAAGAGACCACGGAAACGCCACCGGTGTCAGTGTTTCCAGAGCGTTACAAAACTTCGACAGCAAATTGTACAAACAAAAATGTCTTACAAGAAAACGTAATAAGCCTTTAATAATAGCTACAAGCTTTCTACGACTCCAAAAAAAGTTCATTATTACATTATAATTTCGGTTTATAAAAACATTTTTCTTATTTGCGCAAAATCAAAAGTAGCGACTGTGGCGCCACACATCCTTGGCGTAAGACGCGAGAACCATTTCAATGGCCATTGAGATTTGCCGTGTAGCAGCGCCACAACTCCCTCGAGTTCGATGGCGATCGAAAATCTCGAAGGCCCTCGACTCGAGGGCCTTCGAAATGCCCGTGTGGCAGGGGTATTATTCGTGTAGCCTCGGAGGGTAATACCTCCATCGTCCAGATAGCACCACCGACCTGCCGCCTCCCCACCACACCCCCTTAGCTTCCCTCCAACCCATCGCCCCTCTCGGTCCACCTTCCCACCCCACCCATCTTCAACCTCGAGAGGCGCCATGCAACTACTCTACCCTCCAGAAGCGGCGCCCACCACGAGCCCCTCTATACTTCCACCGTACACAAAGCCTCCTGCCACTATACATGCCCACGCGGCAGCGAAACGAAAAAGCGAAGGTGAATCGAATTCCAAGACGGAGTTCCTCCAGCACGACCCACCAGCAACCTACCCAACCCCTTACCTGAGGGGCTTTCACCCACCCACCGCTACCCACCGCCCCTCTCGACCAACCTCTCCACCCCACTTCCATCCTCCAAAACAGAGTTGCACGTAAGCGCTATAAGGAAATGAAAACTTCCAACCAATTACGTTTTCTTGTAATTTTGTAATTAACCTATTACTTTTTTTGAGCGGTAATATTTCGGGTAATTCAATTACTTTTTTCTGTAGCTGATTATTGGTAATCAGTTACTTGTTTCAAAAACAAGCTGTACACAACGGTACAACTTTGAGAACGTCAATCTGAGGGCAAACATCACAACCGGCTGTGGAGAATCATCGCGCGCGATAGTGTCCGGACTACAACTGGGTCACTACCATTTTCTACGGCAGTTCTCGGCCCGATAAATATCAGTTCACCGCTCTGCTCTTCGATCCTCTTCACCGCTCTAAGACGGCGCCTCAACTTGCCTCCCACTACACCCAACGCGAAGGCTTACACACAAAGCACGGAGCAACAACGAAGCGTGGCGCTTCACAGAGGACCTAAAGACACTACCATCGAAGCAATGCACAACTACGAGCTGGTGCGCAACGTGTTCATACGCTGTAATACCGGCACCCTTCCCTCCAGCGCATGCACTGAGAGAGCCTTTAGTGTAGGTATTGATCGCTGCACGATGAAATGTGTGAAAATTAGCGACGACAACTGCGAAATAGAACTCGACTTAAAAATTAACAATGTAAGCAAGCTGCAGTATATATTTCATTGCAGTCTGAGTAAATTTGTGTTCTGTTAATAACAGTTGGAAGGAAAATAACGCAATGGTACCGCATTTACTCGATTCTAACGCGCCGTAGATTGTAACGCGCACTCGTTTTTCACGGACAGAGATAATAAGTGCATTCTCTTTAAAACGTGCTCCAGATTAATGCTTCTCGTACAAAGAACAAACGGCGCGTGATGAGCGCGCTATTTCGGCGCGCTAAGAATACCGTGATTGGAAGCGAGAAAAACGCGCAGAGGCGCCAATCAGTGTCCTAAACACGCGTGTTTGGGGAGGAGATTATGGCTTTCTCTTCTGCTGCCCTGTGCGGGGATCGCTGCTCAGAGCCAGGGGAGGGGGGGAGGGTGTTGTGAGTCCGAGGGTTGGGGGAGGGTGGTCCGAGAACGGAGGCGCAGCACGTGCACACCAGGCAAGCCGCACGGGAGCTAGGCAGGGAGATCTTGTGTGGAGAGGGCGAGAATTCCAACAGAATGACCAACAGTCCAACAGAATGACCAACAGTCCAACAGAATGACCAACAGAAGTAACGAAGTGCCGAGGGGGCTGGACCACTCGATGACAGGCAGCGACCATCCGACGTGCATGGGAGGGTCCGTCCCTCGCATTCCCTCGCTCAATATCTCCAGAACCTGTCGGCGTTCTTCGGCCAGCTCAACTGCCTCAGAGGTAGCTGCTCTCCATCTTGCTGCGGATCCGATTGGACAGCTCCACCCTCAGTGTTCTGTCTCCATCCTGTTTGACTCCAAGGCAGCTCTCATGAGCCTACAATGGCCAGAACATACCTCCCCAGCCGCAGCTCTCCTTGAAGCCCGCCTCGTGGCTTTAATGGATACCGGGCTGGACACTGCCCTCCAGTGGCTTCCTTCCCACTCCGGAATTCTGGGCAATGAAGTGGTCGATGCTCTGCCTAAGTCGGCTCATTCATCCTCCCCTGAAGTGTCATCAACAGTCAGAGTTCTTTACTACCCTAAACGACATTTTCGTAACAATGTACTCTCTTAACATCCTGACTCCAGAGTCTCTGCAGTTCTTCCCTTCAAGTGCCTCCCAGCCAAACTTACCAGGCGGGAACGCTCTCTTTTACTTCGGCTGTGGTTTGGCTGCACCTGGACAAGGTCTCGAAAATTCAGTCGCCGCTTAGTGCCAGAACCTCACTGTTCAAATTGCGGTGAATCAGAGGTCTCCTCCTCTTTGCCTGCCCTGCATGTGACGAACAACGAAAAATATTAATACATAGCTATCGACAACAGTGGTTTGCCTGCAGAAAATGGGAATCACCTTCTCTTCCACAAGCGGCACATGCTCCGAGCCTGCCAACCACTCCTCACTTTCCTAGACGATACAGGTCTCTCCCCGGTCTTATCACCTTTTCATCACTTTCGATCGCATTTTTTTAAACACACATATACCGCTCTTCATAGACCCGCTGACAATTCACTGTTTTCCTACTGCATTCCGAGTAGTACCTATCCTTATTCTGTCACTTTGCAGTATGACAGTGCTTCGTGACTCCTCCGAATCATAGTAAAATGACAGTGTGTCTCTGTGTTGTATATATACATTCACCACTGTGCAATGTGCAGTGTATGTCGTACATACGCTCTCTTCATCACACTCTAGTGTGACAGCAATTTGTGAAGCACTTCAGTGCAATTTCTCAGTGTGCTTGCTTGCTGTAGACCCTTCCTTTCAACACAGCGCACTCTGACAATTCATAGTGAAAATTCCTTTTTTGCCGCAGTGCAATGACTTTGTATGTGCCTGTAGTAAATCATTTTGTCTTCTCTGTGCATTGGGACTGTGCGCGGTGCCTTTTTTTACTGCGTCACAGTACAGTGACTGTGTTTGTGCATGTTGTGCGTTCATTTCTTCCCTCACTATGCAGTATGTCACGGCATAGTGCACAGTGACTTTCTTTTGCGCCAGAGCAATAATGACATTTTTTGTAGTGCCTCAGTCCATTGACATTGTATGTGCGTGTCGTACATGCGTCCCTTTCATTTCTGTCCATTTCGACACTCAATAGTGACACTCTTTATCGTCTGACACCGCAATGACTATGTTTGTGCCTGCTTTTTACAATCAATACTGACATTCTTAACAGTGTCACAGCGCAATGACTGCATTTGTGCGAGTTGAGTCACAAACGCATGTTCTTGAAGAGTGTGTTGTTATTTAAAATCTTCCCTGTAACACCCTGTGTGTGCACACACACACACACACACACACACACACACACACACAGACACACACACACACACACACACACACACACACACACACACACACACACACACACACACACACACACACACACACACACACACACACCCGTCGCGGTGGCTCAGTGGTTACGGCGCTCGGGTACTAACGGCGTCCCTCATGCCCGAGTCGCTTTGGGACGTTAAACCCCCATAAACCACACACTCACACTCACACGCACACTATTAAGATCGACGTCAACAAGTCTCGCGGGGTGGCCGCCAGTACGCCTGCTTCTACTGTGTATGGCTGCGAGCAACTTGAGTGTGATTACCTTCGGGCCTGCCGCCATGGACCGCACGCACGGAGAGGACCCAGGTGACAGCTGGCTTCAATTACAGAGTTTGCCCGGTTGGAGTGCAGGACCAGAACCACACCCCCTTTCCGAAGTGCCTGCACGTGTAGAACGCCGCCGCCGCCTCGGGGAGACGAACGTTATCTTCCCCATTTGCCGTGGCCATGCCAGGGAACAAAGGGCCTCGTTTCCTGTGGCTCTGTGGCGTGCCAAGCACTGCGACAAGCCAGCGGGCATCCTCTCCGACCCTCGCGAACTTCTCCAGGCACGGGGAACCACTTTCGGCCTTTTCGTGACCTCGCGTCCGGCCTCGAGTGGCGGGTGACATTTGATGATCAACAGATGTCGGTGACCCGCAGAAACCTTCGGCTGGCCTGGGGCCATCACCTACCACAGTCGACGCTACCTCAACGACGACCTTCTTTCCCTCAGACTCAACATGTGACGGGGGCGTGGCTCTAAGTTCAGTGGTGTGTTTGTGCACACAAGTTTGTGTTGTTTGTGGTCTGGGCCCCTCCCACCCCTGCGTGGGCGTCCTCAACCTAGGGAATTTGGGGAACGAGAAGGCTATAAATGTCGAGAACGAGCCCGACTTGAGCCTCGCTAGAGCCCCATTTTGAGCTCACTTCGCCTCATTTTGAGCCTCACTTAGCCTCATTTGGAACCTCACTTCAGTCTCTTATGCTTGCAAAAAGATGTAAATGAACCCTCTTGTAATCTTCCTCCCATCACTTAACTGACTTGGCGGCACTCCTGTCCTGGTGGTGGTGGGAACGGCTGTCGAAGCTTGACCGCGGTCCCGTCAAGCAGCGAGCAGCAGCAGCGAGCTGGCAACGACCCCGAGCCGACCCATCTTCGCCAACAGCTGGTGGCAGAGCCAACAACAAACACACACACACACACACACACACACACACACACACACACACACACACACACACACACACACACACACACACACACACACACACACACACACACACACCCGTCGCGGTGGCTCAGTGGTTACGGCGCTCGGGTACTAACGGCGTCCCTCATACCCGAGTCGCTTTGGGACGTTAAACCCCCATAAACCACACACACACACACACACACACACCCGTCGCGGTGGCTCAGTGGTTACGGCGCTCGGGTACTAACGGCGTCCCTCATACCCGAGTCGCTTTGGGACGTTAAACCCCCATAAACCACACACACACACACACACACACACACACACACACACACACACACACACACACACACACACACACACACACACACACACACACACACACACACACACACACACACACACACACACACACACACACCCGTCGCGGAGGCTCAGTGGTTACGGCGCTCGGGTGCTGACGGCGTCCCTCATAGCCGAGTCGCTTTAGGACGCTAAACCCCCATTAACCATAAACACACACACACATACACGCACGCACACACGAACACACACGCACACACACACGTGTGTGTTTGTGCGTATGTGTGGAGCACTACGTGACTGGGGATGTCAGCGTCACGTTAAGGAGAAACTGCAGCAATAAATGTGAACATACGTCCGAAAATTGTATCGGCAGTCGGTTTATCTGGCTCAATACGAATATGTATTCCTAGGATTTTTTTTCTTTACCACAGCCGAGATTCAGACTCATGTTTTGAATCACAACAGGAATTTCAACACGAGTTCAACAAGAAAGCAATGCAGAAATTCTGTTGATAAGGCTCAACTCTAGCAAGGTGGCCATTTTTCCGTTGAGTTTCAACTCGGCTTCAATAATTCACCGACACTAGGCCATCCTAGTCCCAACACAATTTCAACCCGGCATGTTGAGTCTGCGCATCAGAACTCCTACACTGTCTCCAGAAGCATTTTTGTAAGGGGACCAAGCATAGGCTGTGTCGAAGACACATGTATCTGCGATACAATCTTTCGATAGATTTTGTGTATCGGAATTGAGCAACGCTTCCGAAAAATAAAAGCACCGGAGTATTGGCACCGAAAATACATTTTTAGTGTAGCGTGTATTTTTAAACGATACTCGATGCCCAAAAAAAGCGACAGAGACATCTAGGGCTGCTTTCGTGTGGGAATGCGAAACCATTACTCTCCGTGGGTGCATTGTTTACCCTCGATGTTTGCACATGCTTTACAGTTGTTTTCTGCGAATTTCCCTCAAGGCTCAGTAATAGGTCCGCTTTTATTTTAATATATATTAATGACATAGCACTAAATATTAATTCGGCTGTTCGCCTTTTTGCACCGATCATGCCTGCAAAGTTAACCCTATCTTCGCTCGGTCGGAAAAGTACAAGAATTGGCCTTTCACCTTGTCTATAAAAGAATGGAATGAGTTGCCCTCCGGTATTGCTACTATAACCCAGCTTTCCTCATTGCAGTCCGAACTGCTAACTTATTTGAATCCCAGCTCGTTCAGTAACAAGATTTGCTTTCTATATCACTTACTCGCAAACCAGTATGTTCTCTTTCTTTGCTGTTTGTGCATTTTTTC
Source organism: Amblyomma mixtum (assembly GCF_055824585.1). Lineage (NCBI taxonomy): Eukaryota > Metazoa > Arthropoda > Arachnida > Ixodida > Ixodidae > Amblyomma > Amblyomma mixtum. Next base: position 396,952,583 of record NC_143014.1, read on the forward strand.
TAACAGTGTTTCAGTTGTTCTGTAGTTTCTCAACTTGCCGTATTAACCTCCTGAAATGGTGTTTCATCTTTGAAAAATTGTGCTCTGACTTATGCCCCCCCCCCCACATCCTTATGTAATGCCCCAGTGGGCCCTTAGGGCATTTGAATAAATGAATGGATAAATTTGTGTTTGCGTATTGGTTGCGCACCAGACCGCGAGCGTTCGCACCTCTCTCTGCACGGCGACGAAGTTGGCTGAGTTCGCGTGTCGTGGACACAAGACGTGGACGTTTGGTTGCGGTTTTCGAACTGAGTTTATTTCGGGCAATGAGTTCTTTGACACCACACGCAAATGACACCACCCTTAGCGCTGTACGACAAACGGCTGCGCCACAATTTTGGTACAAATGTCGGGAAAACCGACGCCACATGGACGTCGGCCAATGGCGAATACATACGGACGAACGACATTAGGAGGATTGTCTGATGTGGCGGCGTTCGGCTTGCTGTGAGCGTCATACGGCCGCTTGATAAAGTGTCACCCTATTTTAGAGCGTTAAGATCTACTTCTCGCATTGCGGGTCTCAGCGTTATGCGTTATAACACGAATACTAGTCCAGTGGTTGCCATCTTAACCGTTTGAGGGTCGAATTTAAAAAAAAAAAACTTTCAAAGATGGTCAAATTACATTATTGCGGATTTTTAACCCACAGTGTACTTGAAAAAGCAACTGTATTTTTCTGTTGTACAGTCTCGTGTGCAGTGCTGCTGGTTTGTATGGGGAGCTGGTACAAAAACAAGCATGGAGAAAGGTCTTCGTTTCATTGTCAACTTCTCTAGATATGATTCTGTTTATACTTTAAAAAGCTCACACATTAAGCATTACAGCCCTCTAAAATCAACGACTATCCGAACTGATATGCCGACTATTCAAAACTCATTCTACTGCGCTTCTACACACATTCCTTAACACAGGTCCTGGCTACGTTTTCCGAAGTGTGAATTTTCTGAAACCTCGAATAAGGACCGGGTATGGAGTACGGTTAATAAACTGGCGAATCCCTAACTTTTTGAACAGTTACCCTGACATACTTGATCTTCTAGAACGATCAACTTCATTGTCAAACTTCAGAGGAAAGTCAAAGTTGTACTTATTGGAACATGTGCGATTATGGCCCTAAGTTCGCGCAGTGTTCTCCCCCTAAATCTTCTTGAATCTGTCCGATTGTTGCATGCAAATGGTTGCATTTTCTGTGTTACTGCTCTTCGTTTATCGAAGTATTATATCCGCGACCTGTTGACCGACTTCTTTTTGTGTGTGTGCTGCTCTGTGTCTCCTGTTCTGTGTTGCACGGCGGGGCGGAATTCCCAGTCAGGGGACTTGTACGCAGTGCTGCCAACCGCCAGCGCCGGTTCTCCCCCAATTTCCAAAAACAATATTATTTCCTAGATTTCCCTAGATACGAAAAATAGCGTTCAATTGAGAAAAAAATATATTTATGCGTAGTTCTGTAGCACGTTTTATCATGCAGCTACACTATTACCAGTCGTTGATAAGCAAATTAGGTCTAAATTTGAAATGAAGGATATAAAATGAAGAACTTCTAAATGAAACTACAAGATAAAACGTATAGCGCTCTTCAGATATTACAAATCAACGGCTCTATATTGTGTATGTGTTTTTTTTTTCACTCTAAATTCTCTAGATCTAGGGAAAAATCCCTAGTGTTGGCAGCACTGTTTGTATGTCAACTTTAGCCTCGACTCCACGGCAAACTTGTATTTTGTAACAAATTTCTCAATAAGACATAAAAAAACAAGAGTCGGAAGAGTCATCGCTGTCGGTGTCAAGGGAAGCGGTTATGCGTTCGGTGGTATCGCCGCATTTCCGTGCATCTGAAGAGCTGGAAGGAAACTCAGTAAAGAAGGAAAGCGAGAATACATCGTGAGCGTCGGTGATAAATAGGCTAAGCAAAGCGCCAATAAAGATAGAAATCAACTTTAGCGGTCGCCGCCAAGAAAAGAATGGATGTGCGGAGGTCAAGCCTCGCGCTCCTCCGTGGCAAACACCCAGCGAGGCCGAAGCCTCAAAGTAGAGGCGGTCGCCGCCACGAATACGGCGTCTCCGAGGTGGCACACCTCCGAGTCAGCAGCCATCACACTATGATGGCGCGAAATTTCAAACGGAGTGTTCACTGCAAACACCGGCGGTGCTCGCGTAGCGTGAACGGCGCGGTAAACCGCAACCGGACATACACGCCAAATCCCGCAAGGGAATGGCAGGAAGCTGCAGGCGACAGCGCGAGGTTTGGTCCACACATTTCCTCCCGCGACAAACTATGTCGATCCTGTTTATATACTCCTGCCTGGCTGGTGTCAATGTAGCGCCAATTTCTTCCGAGATTCGTGCAAAATACTTGGGGCAACTGTTCGCTGCAGATTGTTCCAGATGATGCATTAAGATTCAGAGTTCTACGCAACATAAGCCTACTAATTAGACACTTTCAGTTGCTGCGTACGTAGCGACATTGCGTACGCAACGCTCACTACGTTCCGTACGCTGTAAAGGACACCCCCGTCACGCTTATAGTTGGCCGTACCGCCGCAAAGCAGTCGCGTATTGCGTTGTGTTTTGTCGCCATCTAGTGACAAACACTGAAAGCGCTGTAGCGCTCGGCTCACGGTGGAAGAATATACAAGGTGTCTCATGAGGTGTCTGAACGACAGCGCGTTTCCAGCATGCGATGTTTTCGACCGTCGGCTCGAGTTTGCTGGGAGCGTCGTGAGATGGCGCTAGCAGATTAGGGGGTCAGCGGGCGTGTGGGCGGCGTGTGTGCCGGCGACTGCATTTGGAGGAGAAGTAGTGATCGCGGCGCTTGTTTTTGTGCCACGTGTCTTTTTTTGGCTATTATATTTTCCGTCATACACTCCTGTGTATTGTGTGATGGGTAAAAGCTGTTTCGTTCCTCCCTGTTGATGACAAGCGTAGCATATTTGTCTTTTCGGATGCTGCGCATCTTATGAAGTGTGTGCGCAACCGTCTGCATTCAAAAAAGGTTCTAAAGTTTCCTGGTGGCCGTGTCCAATGGGCACACTATGATAAGCTTTTTGTTCAAGACCAAAAGCAGCCTGGACACTTCCGTGTTTGCCACAAGCTCACATATGCCCATATTAATCCGTCGAACACGGAGAAGATGCGCGTAAAACTCGCTACCCAGCTGTTCAGTCGAAGTGTGGCCAGCGGGCTGGAGTTTTACTCGCAAAGGAAAACAGTGGGACTGGAGAATGTTAAAGGCACGGTAGAATTCACCTTGAAATTTAACGATCTGTTTGGCGCACTCAGTCGCAATCACCCCAAAGAAGGCATCAGTGCAGGCAGCAAAGACCTCAGAGTTCTCGCCTCCTTCGTGTACTGGCTCAACAAGTGGGAGGGGGAAGTGGTGGCCGGAAGGATATCTCTTGATCATTTTGTTACAGAGCAGACTGTAGCAGGGTTGCGTGTCACAGCTTTGTCAGCTTTAGAGCTGACAAGATTGCTCAAACAGTTTGGCTTCAAGTACGTACTGACTGGAAAATTTAACCAGGTTGTATTAGAGCGTTTTTTGCGACAATCCGCCATGCAGGCGGTCAGAATGACCATCCCTCCTTACCCACATTTCTTCAGCTATATAACATGCATTCAGTGTATAGCCTGATCAAGCCACCAAAGCTTGGGAACTGCGAGGTAGAGCAAGCTCGGGAAACACATATGCTTACGTTGGCTGATCTAAAGCTTGCGTTCCAAATGGACGAAAAACAAGAGACTCGTCTTCAGCAGCTAAAATGCAAACTGGATGGACTGGTTGCCGCGGAGGTTGAGTGCGATGAAGCGTTTGGTGAGGTATGTGCAGAGCCAGAGGCTGCTGACTGCACTGTGTATTACCTGGCGGGGTTTATGTGCAGAAAAAACTTGAAGGGCTCAACCTTCCCCGCATGCCGACAGAGCCTCATTGAAAACTACATTTCCCTGAGAGGTACTCATACCAGAGTTCAGCGAACACCCCCGCACGTGATCATCCGTGTTTGATTGTGCGTTGTGCTTTTGACGTGATGTAATTTCTTTTTATTTAGTATACCTTGGCATCCTTAACCACCTGTCCATCCACACACAGCTTGTAGTCAGTGTCATCAGTTTGTCCCTCGGAAATTCGCATGACCGATTTTGACAAGTGCCGAGAGCCTCCGTAACTTTTCGCAAATAAGACGTGCGTGTCGAGTGAAGCCTGAAACATCATTTAACGTTACACACTTCTGATGCGGTAGCATTTAGGTTGTGGCCTCACAAAAAAATTTTGCTGTGGTTCAACTACTGGTGAACCTGGTTACAGAGCGAAAGCTGTGGCGCATCGGGCAACTGTACGCGGCTTGGCGTCTGTAACGTTGAGTCCGTTCCGGACACTGGATAGGCAGCGCGCCCACCCTGCCCCTCTGGCAGGTGACAGTTAATGGCTGACAGCGTGAGTTGGCCCGCCCAGTGAACGCTGCGGCCTATTAGTACAGTGCCGCATGCCTGCTACAACACTGTCAGCGCTAACGCATGCAGCCTACATCTCTCTCTGACCACCCCACGTAATATAAAATAATTGTTTTTTGGGAAAGGAAATGGCGCAATATTTCACATCTCGGTGGATACGTGAACCGCGCCGTAAGGGAAGGGATAAAAGAGGGACTGACAGAAAAAAGGAAGGAAGAGGTGCCGTAGTGGAGGTCTCCGGAATAATTTCGACCACCTGGTGATCTTTAATGTACTCTGACATTGCACAGCACACGGGCGCCTTCTGCGTTTCGCCTCCATCGAAGCGCTGCCGCCGCGGTCGGGCTCGAACCCGGGTACACCGACTCAGTAGCCGAGCGCCCCAACCACTGAGCCACCGTGGCAGGCCCACCCCCGTACCTCAAAGCGCGATTCAGGCGTCCACTGACCCAGGGAGCCAGTTATGCGCACCTTTCCTTCAAATCATCGCAGTTTAATACGTTGCTAAACGCCACTGAACGAAATGAACGCCGACGGCCTATGGCTTCAGTGCCGCGTTTCTGCCACAACGTTGTCATTGCCACCGCATGCAGCGCACATCTGTCACTACCGCCACGCAGCTTAACGCACGACTGAGGTGTCCACTGTCCCGGGGGGGGGGGCAGTTATGCGCCTTTCCTTTGCTTTCGAAGCTCCGGCTCTTGATCGGTTTCGTAGCTTAAAACGCGAGTAAGGTGTCCACTGTCCCAGGGGACAGTTATGCACCTTTCCTTTCCTTTGATTTATCTGTTTGGGCGCAGCTCTGGAGCAACCGAAGGTCGTTCAAGGTCAAAGCGACGGGGTCTGTGAAACTTGCGGAACATGCCGTAGTAAAGCTTTCGCTTTAAAACCCGCCTTTGCTTTACCTGAAGGTCAAATGGAGGTGAAATCCGCAAGCACGGTGACCTTGGCTATACCAAGCGCAGTGAAGCTTTCGCTTGAAAAGTTCCGGCTTCTCGGTCCCAAAATTCTCCGATTGGTCAAGAGGAGTCACGTGACCTTGCGACGTCATGACAATATACCTGGCCACCATGGCACGTGGCAACCTGCCTATGGTGTTGTGAGCTACCTACCCCCCCCCCCCTTTTCCCGTGGTAAGTGGAAATTCATTTAAATAAATTCACCGCAGTTGCCACCTGCCCACCGTGGCGCTGTGCATGAGCGCCACGAGAGCTCGGGACGAGCGACCTGCTGGGCGGTGGATCATCGCTTAACATCTGCACCACTGCGTCAGTAATGGCATAAGGATTCCCCGCGATTTAGGAACACGATCGAGAGGGTCGTGACGTCATCAACGCCGTGGACCAATCATAGGGCACCGCGAAATTTGAAAATCTGAGGAGCCGTATGTTTGAAAGTGGTTCCGCCCGAGAAAATGAATTAAGGGTCTACTCCGTGGTTTCTTTTGAAGATTTTGGATTAACATAACCACATCGCATTCTGTAGAGTGGCCTTGCTTCAGTGCAAAATACAGTTTTTAAAAATACCAAGTAGAAGTATGTAAAGAAGCTGAAACCAGGAAGCCGAAGCCGAAACTCGGTATCCACAAACGATGAAGTTACGACAGGCCGTCTTATTATTTCACGGATACTGTCGCAAAACCTATTGTGTGCGCGTTGATTGCCCAAACTGGCGATCGTACGGGAAAGCTTTGTTCATTATTTGTCTGAAATAACGAAAAGCCAGCTCAAAATTGTGCCCCAGTAAAACCCATATTCTTAACCAAAAAAGCCTGTTGCTGAAAATTTTTCATTGTCTTTCTTGAAACACAGGGTATATATCGCAAAGATGTACACTACGGTCCATTGTTAAATGGAACAGGCGATCGCGTGCCCTCCGCGCTTCACGAAGCCCTGCCGCCTAGATGCGGCGAGGATAAGCGGTATTAGACGTATGCGCGGAATGACCAGCCATTATGCTTACTGCGTATGCTGCATCTTGTGCCGACAATTCCCACAAGTTCTCGGAGGCAGCGCTTCGCGAAGTGCGGAGGTCGCGCGATCGCCTGTTCCCTTTAACAGTGGACCGTACTGTACATATACACCTTTGCTTTCTAGCTTCTGTTTTTGTTTTTCGCTCTCCATTAAGAATGACATTGTCCTTGCGTCGTCGAGTCAGTTTCTAAAGCACACTCTAAAATTAGGATACGGCGTGCACCGCGAACGGCTTGGAAGGTATTAAAGACACTGAAGCAAATATATTATTACGACAAAAAAAAATGCCAACACGGAGCGCGTGGCTCGCGGCACAATGGGCATGACGAAATTAGAAGGCACCAACCAAAAGAAAAGATGAGATGACGTTTCGGCTCCCCCACGGGAGCCTTGTTGACAATGAGGCAGAACTTAGCTGCGTTGTCCATTTTATACACGGCGCAAGAGCGAACCCAGGCACCTGGCGTAGATTGGGGGCAAGTTCCCGTCATTCCGACCAAGCGTATGCGCTGTCGTCTGAATAATCAGCGATTCCAGATAGAGGCATGATATCTTGTCCTTTTCTTTTTCGATCACACGTGCCTCTGCTCAGTCTATGTTGCGTTTGGCGGATACTGAGTGCTCGGCAAGCGCATTTTGATCTGCGCGCCGGTTTTTGACGTCATTCGTGTGGTCACGCAGTCTCCGCTCAAAGTTATCCGACTCGCCAATGTACACAGACGGGCAGTCCGCACATGAGATTGAATAAATAACACCTGGGAACTTTTCCTTCTTCAGTTTATCTTTGACGTGCACAAGCTGACTCCTCAGCTTTCGAGCGGGTGCATGCGCGGTCTTCACATCGCATGACCGTAATATTCGCACCAAAGGTTCGCTGATGCCAGGGACATAGGGAATCGCGGCTCGTTTCTGGGTTGCGGCATTTGCCTGCTGCCTGGGACGTTCCAATTGACGCTGTACAGAGTCCATGACGTGTACAGGATAGCCATAGGTGCAGAAGTCTCGCCGTACACGTACATCTTCAGCAATCCGGTCTTCTCCTCTGGTACAGCCTCTGGGCACAGCCTCTAACCGCTCTAGTCCGAGATTCATAGCGCCACTCTGCCGATTAATTTCGACTGCCAAAACATGATCGAAATTCAATGCGAATCATCGGCTACGGCCCCTAAGAACTGTGCGAGCAGGTGTTCGCATTGCTCTACCACCAACTACGAGGCATACAAAGAGTACAGAGTTATTTTCCAAAGCTACTTTTCCAGCGCACTGTGCTGGAGGAGAGAGGCTGAGTGCCATGCTCTTCGCAAATAAATGCATGGAAGCAAAATACATGCAGCGCAGCGGCGCTGAGAAGCGGGGAGGACTCGGCGTAGACCTTCGTCACTGCTGTTGTGTTTGATCAGGCAACGCTCACCTCCTATGCATATTCGTTGACGCCGGCGTGGAATCTTATGCCTCCACACCGCGAATGGCTTTGGGGCCGCGGCTGCCGCGGCGCCCAGGGAAGCAGACGACGCGCCGCGCTGCGTTACAGTCGCGCATGCGCAAGGAGCAGCGAGGGTGAGATCCGAGTGGTGAAAGCCTCTCCCAGCAACGCGAAGCTTGTGATGCAGAGCTGTCGGCGCTCTGCGTTTTCTCTTCGCCCGCGCTAGCCTAGCTCTCAATTATCGGAAACGGAAAGCAGTTCTCGTACTATCTCCTTTTCTTTCTGAACAAGTCTTCTTGTCCTGTCCTGTGCGTACACAGTGGATTCGCGGCCATGCTCACGATCCGCAAAACATTCATGCGTATACAATGAGACACCTTGAGAAATCAGACATCCTGCCACCTTCCCCTCTTCCCCCAGATCAGTTCCTATACCATGTTTCCGGGAAGCAGGCTTGGCGTCTGCGAACACGCGCTCTAATTCCTCCGTGTTCGTAATCTCTCCCCCGTAGTCTCACTCGGAATGAGAAGGTGTCTGTGCGCCGGATTCGGACAGGAGCGGCTCTGGCACCTTCTGTGCGTCATCGGTGGCGTGACAAACGTTCAGAAGATACTGACAAGTGTCCGCATTGGAGTTCTGTGCCAGACCAGTGTGATGAAAAAAATTGGCCGTGGTTTAGCTCTGGTTAAACCTGGAGTGACGCGATAGCTACAGCTGGCCGAGTGGAATTCGCTGAGTCGAACTGCGAAGTCAAACTCTCGCCGCTGCGTTTCGCTGGGCGTTCCTTCTCCATCTTCTTCCCTGGACGTGGATTCAGTTACTGCGTAATTTACTTTCCTCAAGGACAATTTTCATTTTCTTCATTACGGCCACTCTTTCTCTTTCTTCTTTCACTTCCAATTCCTCCCTCCCTGTACGGTGCGGTTCAGGTGTCCACCGCGACGGTTGCTAGGCAACGGCTCAAAGGCGGTGCGACCACGGCGATAGTGCGACCGCGCTGAAAAGGCGAAAAGGCTGGCATAGCTACGGTAGTGTAGCTATCGCTACAAAACACATGCTGTGGACTTGCCCGGCTACAGCTTCCGTGAGACGACGCTTCCTAAGAAAGGTTGGCCTGCGATGGGACGTTGCAGGAGACTATCGCAATTGGACTCATGATAATCGCTTTATCGCGAATTTTTGCCACTTTTTAAGCCAGGCTTGTTTACACAACTTCTTCTAATTTTCTCTCCCTTCCTCATTATGGTTAGGTTATTGGGGTTTAACGTCCCAAACCAACTTAGGCTATGAGGGACGCCGTAGTGAAGGGCTCCGGAAATTTCGACCACCTGGGGTTCTTTAATGAGCACTGGCATCGCACAGCACACGGGCATCTAGAATTTCTCCTCTAAAGAAATTCAGCCGCTGCGGCCAGGATCGAACCCGCGTATTTTGGCGTCAGCAGCCGAGCACCATAACCACTGAGCCACCGCGGCGGGGCCTTTATCATTATGCAAACTGGGAAACGTCCCGAATAAAAAAAGAACTTCAGTTTGTAAATTGTCACGACGTGTGCAGGTTGCCACTGAAGATTTCAGATTTTTGCCCGGAAGGATCACCGCTAAAATATGGAGTCAGCTAGTGACTGGCGAATCAGCACCAGCTAGCGAACCGGTTGCAAGCTGTGTATAGGAGCGCTCGGCCACCGCGCAGGCCCAACGCACAGCCGGCCTCTCGGTTTTCATCTCGTTGGCCTAAATGGCCGGTCCAGGGTCGGTGACCGAGTTGTTGCCGGTGCACCTGGCTCCCCATTTCGACCCGCACTTTTGCCAAGCTCGTGAGCCGATTACATCGAAATTCTGCCACAAGCCGAGCGCGGGCCGATGGTCGGCAGTCAGCCAGTGTTGCTTGGGTTATTCTGCTTGAAGCAAAACAAACAGGAAATTTCTCAAAAATTAGCTGTCACCCGGTGTTAACGGAACAGATGGAGGTCGAAGTGACCTTTTAGCGGCTCACGACTAACATGTTTACAGCGCGTGTAATATTCAGTGCCTAATTGGGTTCCAACACAAAGCCGTGGAGCGAAGCGAAACTGGCAGCGATACCACCGACGCGCCCGTCTGGGCATCAGGTGATGTCGGCAGTGTGATGCACAGCGCAGGGCAGAGCGATCGACGTGAGAGGCGCTCATTGGCGGTGGGTTACAGTGTGAAGCTGCCTACCAGGGTGACTTTTTATCGCGTCGTTAAGAGCGCTTAAATTTCGTTCATGAAATTTTTTTTGGCTAGACTGTTCGGAGGATCATCTCCAAATATACTGCTACAACAATCCCCCTAAACTAAACATTAAAAGTGCAAACAAACGCTTTTAAATAATTAGCGAACTAACTAAAGCATTCTGCTTCTTACCTGGTGCCTGCCGTTGCCCCCATTGTAGCACAGAGCTGAAAGAAATTTTGACCAAGTTTTCTGTAAAAAAAAAAGTCGGACCATCGAACAAAAAAAAACAGCTGTATAATCGCATGTATATTGCGTCCTTCAGGCCTACTTTCATCGTTGTCTTGCTGTATATGAACGCCCATATTAGAATTTATAGACCCTCTTTTCTGTTTTTTTTTGTCTCGCGACACAATCGTATGCATTACTGGTAATAAACAATTAATTCCGAAAAAAAAAACAGCGATGACAGAGCGGTCTAAGGCGTCGGAAAACAAAGCTGCTCTGTTGGCGCTGGAGTCGGTTCGAATCCCGCTCGGGGAAGACATTTACTGCGAAACCATGTACCAGTGTCCTAGTGCGAAAATACCGACATCTGCAGCCTCGGAGATGGTTATTTCTTTTTTTAGTGAGCAGTCTTATTCGTGTAGCCTCGGAGGGTAATACCTCCATCGTCCAGATAGCACCACCGACCTGCCGCCTCCCCACCGCACCCCCTTAGCTTGCCTCCCACCCATCGCCCCTCTCGGTCCACCTTCCCACCCCACCCATCTTCAACCTCGAGAGGCGCCATGCAACTACTCTACCCTCCAGAAGCGGCGCCCACCACGAGCCCCTCTATACTTCCACCCTACACAAAGCCTCCTCCCACTATACATGCCCACGCGGCAGCGAAACGAAAAAGCGAAGCTGAATCGAATTCCAAGACGGAGTTCCTCCAGCACGACCCACCAGCAACCTACCCAACCCCTTACCTGAGGGGCTTTCAACCACCCACCGCTACCCACCGTCCCTCTCGACCAACCTCTCCACCCCACTTCCATCCTCCAAAACAGAGTTGCACGTGAGCGCTATAAGGAAATGAAAACTTCCAACCAATTACGTTTTCTTGTAATTTTGTAATTAACCTATTACTTTTCTCGAGCGGTAATGTTTCGGGTAATTCAATTACTTTTTTCTGTAGCTGATTATTGGTAATCAGTTACTTGTTTCAAAAACAAGCTGTACACAATGGTACAACTTTGAGAACGTCAATCTGAGGGCAAATATCAAATCCGGCTGTGGAGAATCATCGCACGCGATAGTGTCCGGACTACAACCGGGTCACTACCATTTTCTACGGCAGTTCACTGCCCGATAAATATTACTTCACTGCTCTGCTCTTCGATGCTCTTCACCGCTCTTAGACGGCGCCTCAACTTGCCTCCCACTACACCCAACGCGAAGGCTTACACACAAAACACGGAGCAACAACGAAGCGTGGCGCTTCACAGAGGAACTAAAGACACTACCATCGAAGCAATGCACAACTACGAGCTGGTGCGCAAGGTGTTCATACGTTGTAATACCGCCACCCTTCCCTCCAGCGCATGCACTGAGAGAGCCTTTAGTGTAGGTATTGATCGCTGCACGATGAAATGTGTGAAAATTAGCGACGACTACTTCAAAATAGAACTCGACTTGAAAATTAACAATGTAAGCAAGCTGCAGTATATATTTCATGGCAGTCTGAGTAAATTTGTGTTATGTCAATAACAGTTGGAAGGAAAATAACGCAATGGTACCGCATTTACTCGATTCTAACGCGCCGTAGATTGTAACGCTCACTCGTTTTTCACGGACAGAGATAATAAGTGCATTGCCTTTGTAACGTGCTCCAGATTAATGCTTCTCGTACAAAGAACGAACGGCGCGTGATGAGCGCGCTATTTCGGCGCACTAAAAATACCGTGATTGGAAGCGAGAAAAACGCGCAGAGGCGCCAATCAGTGCCCTAAACACGCGTGTTTGGGAAGGAGATTGTGGCTTTCTCTTCTGCTGCCCTGTGCGGGGATCGCTGCTCAGAGCCAGGGGAGGGGGGAGGGTGTTGTGAGTCCGAGGGTTGGGGAGGGTGGTCCGAGAACGGAGGCGCAGCACGTGCACACCAGGCAAGGCGCACGGGAGCTAGGCAGGGAGATCTTGTGTGGAGAGGGCGAGAAGTCCAACAGAATGACCAACAGTCCAACAGAATGACCAACAGTCCAACAGAATGACCAACAGTCCAACAGAATGATCAACAGAAGTAACGAAGTGCCGAGGGGGCTGGAGCACTCGATGACAGGCAGCGACCATCCGACGTGCATGGGAGGGTCCGTCCCTCGCATTCCTTCGCTCAATATCTCCAGAACATGTCGGCGTTCTTCGGCCAGCTCAACTGCCTCAGAGGTAGCTACTCTCCGTCTTGCTGCGGATCCGATTGGACAGCTCCACCCTCAGTGTTCTGTCTCCATCCTGTTTGACTCCAAGGCAGCTCTCATGAGCCTACAATGGCCAGAACATAGCTCACCAGCCGCAGCCCTCCTTGAAGCCCGCCTCGTGGCTTTAATGGATACCGGGCTGGACACTGCCCTCCAGTGGCTTCCTTCCCACTCCAGAATTCTGGGCAAAGAAGTGGTCGATGCTCTGCCTAAGTCGGCTCATTCATCCTCCCCTGAAGTGTCATCAACAGTCTTTACTTCCTTTACTACCCTAAACGACATTTTCGTAACAATGTACTCTCTTAACATCCTGACTCCAGAGTCTCTGCAGTTCTTCCCTTCAAGTGTCTCCCAGCCAACCTTATCAGGCGGGAACGCTCTCTTTTACTTCGCCTATGGTTTGGCTGCGCCTGGACAAGGTCTCGAAAATTCAGTCGCGGCTTAGTGCCAGAACCTCACTGTTCACAGTGCGGTGAATCAGAGGTCTCCTCCTCTTTGCCTGCCCTGCATGTGACGAACAACGAAAAATATTAATACATAGCTATTGACAACCGTGGTTTGCCTGCAGAAAATGGGAATCACCTTCTCTTCCACAAGCGGCACATCCTTCGAGCCTGCCAACAACTCCTCACTTTCCTTGACGATACAGGTATCTCCCCGGTCTTATCACCTTTTCATCACTTTCGATCGCATTTTTTTAAACACACATACACCGCTCTTCATAGTCCCACTGACAATTCACTGTTTTCCTACTGCATTCCGAGTAGTACCTATCCTCATTCTGTCACTTTGCAGTATGACAGCGCTTCGTGACTCCACCGAATCATAGTAAAATGACAGACAGTGTGTCTCTGTGTTGTATATATACATTCACCACTGTGCAATGTGCAGTGTATTTCGTACATGCGCTCTCTTCATCAGACTCTAGTGTGACAGCAATTTGTGAAGCACTTGAGTGCAATCTCACAGTGTGCGTGCTTGCTGTAGACCCTTCCTTTCAACACAGCGCACTCTGACAATTCATAGTGACAATTCCTGTTTTGCCACAATGCAATGACTTTGTATGTGCCTGTAGTACATCATTTTGTCTTCTCTGTGCATTGGGACTGTGCGCGGTGCCTTTTTTTACTGCGTCACAGTACAGTGACTGTGTTTGTGCATGTTGTGCGTTCATTTCTTCCCTCACTATGCAGTATGTCACGGCATAGTGCACCGTGACTTCGTTTTGTGCCAGAGCAATAATGACATTTTTCATAGTGCCTCAGTCCATTGACAATGTATGTGCGTGTCGTACATGCGTCCCTTTCATTTCTGTCCCTTTCGACACTCAATAGTGACACTCCATCGTCTGACACCGCAATGACTTGTTTGTGGCTGCTTTTTACATTCAATACTGAAATTCTTAACAGTGTCACAGCGCAACGGCTGCATTTGTGCGTGTTGAGTCACAAACGCAGGTTCTTGAAGAGAGTGTTCTGGATAGGACATTCCGTCGTTTGGCTTCGCGCGCTTTTTCCATCCCTGTGTCGCGCGAAGGGAAACCACGCGGGGCGTTCGAGCGACTCTTGATGCGCTCCATCGGCCTGATCCTTTGGCAGAATAGGAAAGTATACGCACACTCGAGGCAACCCCGTCGGTTCATGTTCCCGATGCTAGCGCGTCTCTCGGCGCTTTTATGGGGCTACCTAGATAGCCAACTCTTTACCCTTGGCGAGCAAAGCTTCCTCCGCAGGTGGTCGACCCGCCATATCCAACTCGGAAAGGGTACCGTGGCACTAGTGACAGCATACTAATTTATGCATTTGCCACACTTCAGGCGACTTTTCTCTCACGTGCCCACCCACAGGGTGTGTTGGGAATTTAGGCCTGTACTGCTAATTTTCTTTTGCTTGCGAATTGGCAGGCCCACGTCTCTGCTTATACATGTGAGCCCAAAGGACCACTGACAGCACAGTATTAAACATGCTGTGTGGCCGGAGCTCCAGCGGGAGTTTATTTCATTTCGTTTCCCTTCATTTCAGTTTGTATCAATGACGTTCATACAAAGTGATTGCATATATTTGTAAATTGTAATTTCTAGACTTTTTCCTCTTGTACCACACTGCATCAGCACGGCCCGTGTCCTCTGTTCCCTCGACTCATATATGAGCCTTTGTAAGCTGCGTATTTCGTTTTTTCAATAAATTTTCTTCGAAGCCTCGTGTGAAGTACTGTTCCATGCTCTTTATCTGATGGATGTGTAAGGCTAGAGTGTATGTGTGTATACATATACACACGTGTTTGTGTGTTTGTGCGTATGTGGGGAGCACTACGTCACAGGGGATGACGGCTTCACGTTAACGAGAAATTGCAGCAATAAATATGAATATACCGCCGAAAATTGCATTGGTAGTCGGTCCATCTGGCGCAATACGAATGTATTCCCAGGATTTTTTGCTTTATTACCCCAGCCAAGATTCAGAATGACGTGTTGATTCACTCCCGGAATTTCAACATGAATTCAACATGAAC
>NC_143014.1:401897933-402010433 GCF_055824585.1 Amblyomma mixtum
ACAAATTCGTAGCCCGTAGTTAGTAATAGCCGCATGAGTTCTCATAACATGCTCTGGACAAAAACATTTTTGTGCGGGGAACCGTTTATGAACGAAGTTTTTTCGCATAATGCAAGATTCTACTATGACAAACAATATATCCGCAAATCGTCCGCCGCGGTGGCTCAGTGGTTATGGTGCTCGGCTGCTCACCCGAAAGACGCGGGTTCGATCCCGGCCGCGGGGTTGAATTTCTATGGAGGCGAAATTTTAGAGCCCCGTGCACTGTGCGTTGTCAGTGCCCCAGGTGGTCGAAATTTCCGGAGCCCTTCACTACGGCGTCTCTCGTAGCCTTAGTCGCTTTGGGACGTTAAACCCCATAAATCAAACCAATATCCGCAGATCACCCAATGGCACTCCAATATTTTTTTTTCGGTTAACGTTTTTGCTCTCGTCAAAAGCGTTCCCAATTGGTTTTCTATGGCAGCCTTCACTGTTCGATGCGATCGATGGAAGAACTTTGACGAAAAAATTTTGCTATATGTCAGAAGAACGGACCATTACGTTCAGTATTTCCATAGCAGTGTTTTACAATTTTCCAGTTTTCGAAATTTCTGTCTCAGAATGCTGGATATGTCGAAAACCCGATTATCCTTGGCGCTTTGGAGCGTTAAAATCTGACTTTTTTGACTAGTTACGTGCACTGGACAGGCTGCTTTGCCTGTATGCTTTTCGAAAGCGCATATATTTTGGCACCATATAGCCTAACCATAGCCATAGCGCTGAGGATAATCGCGTTTTCGAAATTCTATACACTGATATCGCTATTACTGACAGCCGGCTACAAATCTCTAATTGCAACCATCTGCTTAGCTGTGATTGTTAAGAAGTTAATAATAAGAAATTAGTCAACCAGCTTACGACTTAACACGCCAGCTTTCCGGTGTCCGCCAAAATGGTAATAATATACCGCAAAAGCTACATTTTCCTCCAAAAAAGGCTATTTTTGGAAATTAATTCCCAGAAAACCAAACTCGGCTACAAGACGACTTGACTCTTCTTGACTGTTCTTGACTGTTCTTGAGTATAGGCTAGTGCTACTCTAAGCACCTGCATCGACAAGCCGTCTTGGAGTTGAAGTCTTCTAGACATGCTCCGTTAGGCAGTCTGCAAATCTGCCATACTGGATTATTTCAAGAACCATATGCCGGCATTTGTGCCAAGAATGTCGAGACATATGCTTCTTAAGCCAGTATAGCACATCTACAGACTGGTTAAAAGGGCATGTCTAGAAGACTTCAACACGCGTTGTTGAGATCGAACCAGCCAGCACGCCTGCTTCTACTCTGTATGGCTGCGAGCAACTTGAGTGTGATTACTTTCGGGCCTGCCGCCATGGACCGCACGCACGGAGAGGACCCAGGTGCCAGCTGACTTCAGTTACGGAGTTTGCCCGGTTGGAGTGCAGGACCAAAACAGATCCCCTTTCAGAAAGGTCTGCACGTGTAGAACGTCGCCGCCGCCGCCTCGGGGAGACGAACGTTATCTTCCCCATTTGCCGTGACCGTGCCAGGGAACAAAGGGCCTCATTTCCCGTTGCTCTTTGGCGTGCCAAGCACCGCGACAAGCTGGCGGGCATCATCTCCGACCCTCGCGAACATCTCCAAGCACGAGGAACCACTTTCGGCCTTTTCGTGACCTCGCGTTCCGGCCTCGAACGGCGGGTGTCATTTGATGATCAACAGATGTCGGTGACCCGCAGACACCTTCGGCTGGCCGGAGGCCATCACCTACCGCAGTCGACGCTACCTCGATGACAACCTTTTTTCCCTCAGACTCCACATGTGAAGGGGGCGTGACCATGAGTGCAGCGGTGTGTTTCTGCGCACAAGTTTGTGCTCTAGGCCCCTCCCACCCCGACGTGGGCGTCCTCAACCTAGGGAATTTAGGGAACGAGAAGCGTATAAAACTCGACAACGAATGCGGCAGAATCGTCTCACTTCTAACCAACATGTCGAAAAATGTAAATAAACCCTCTTGTAATCTTCCTCCCATCACCCAACTTATTGACTAGACGGCACTCTTGTCCTGGTGGTGGTGGGAACGGGCGTTGGCTTGACCACGGTTCCGACAAGCAGCGAGCAGCAGCAGCAGCGAGCTAGCAACGGCTCCCGAACCGACCCCTTCTGTCAACAGCGTTCTGAACTCGGGAATTAGAGCCCATGCATGCGTTTCAGCAATCACAATGAAGGGCTTCATTGCAGTAATTTAGTCGCAGAAATATAGTAAAAATGCTTCGATACGAAGTGCGTCTCATTGTTTCCGGCTGAAGTGGGCTCCGTGTGCTGTTGAGCAAATAAATTTATAAGTATTTTTGCAATGTTGCAATCAACAAAACTCACTGCAGCTAGAGCTGCATGCCCTGATTGCAAACTATCCGCCAGAAGCCGATACTGCGAGCTTTCGACGTCAGATGACGCTAAAAGATTAAGGAAAAAAACAACTCTTACGTTTTGCCCCACCACTAGTAAATACAATGAATTCTCTTTTTTAAAAGATTTGGACAATTTTACTCGAATGTTGCGGCTTTTGTGAAAGACCCCAACCTACTGCGGGTAGAGAATTTACCGTTATAAACCAACACTGGACTCCTAGCTTGGAAAGAGACAAACACTTGGAAATGTATATTAATGCGGTCCAGAACGACATAATTCCCGCCGACAAAAGCCACACTGCAGGGAGACCGAACTTGTCCAAAAAAGAACGGGATGCGTTGAAGGCTCCCAGCAGACGGACAGATGTAATCAAAAAAGCCAACAGTTGAAAGTCCTCTCTTAAGATCTCGTAGAGGGAAAATTGGTTGATGATAATTGTTGTAGGATGCTTGACGTCTTGCAGATTCGAATTGCTCAATCACATTGCAAGAGGACACTTCTGGAGAGGTTAACTTTTTATAACAATCACATTGCAAGAGGACACTTCTGGAGCGGTTAACTTTTTATAACAATTAAAATCACAAAGGAAGATACAGGCAAGGAGAAAACATATTTACACTTGACTGACTCGACGTGACGAAACCAGTCCTCGGTCCTGCCGAAACAGCTGGTTTTAAACCCTATGTCCCCGCCCTCGGTGGGGAGAATAACCAATCAGGTACTGCACAAACATCCACCCAATAACCTATTGGGGAAAGAAAAAACATCACCAATCAGAAATTTGGAAAGGACAGCACAACCAATCAATGATTGGAGAAAGAAGGTAACTCATCGCGACAAACACTGTACACATATGCACACTTTCCACCATCACGATTTTGGAGAGTTATGCTTTCCTGCTGCGAGCTTCGCGAACATTCATTTTCCTAACGTTCGGTTGACCCAAGTTCAAGGAAAGTCAATCCAACCGATCTGTTAAGCATCGTCGCTCCTCATGCTTGTAGCTAGCGTGGCAATATCCTGTTAACCGCGCTTCAAGCTGTCAACGCACGCCGCTGCAGACATGAGACAAAAGCCACGCACTGTGACGCGGGTCCGCCTCGCCGCAAGCATGTGCACACAGGATGCGACCTAATGAAACCGTCCCTGAACGGAGTTTGACCTTTGCCGTAATCCTCCGCTACCCGGCGCCCCCCTTATCCCGCTGGGTCGAGTGACTCGCCCCCTTCTCTCTGCGGTTGTGCGGAGGGCCCAAGAGAAAGAACGTAATGGGCATTCCACTAACGCGAACCGGAGGCGGCAAAACAAAGTAGAGCACCGCGAACTTCACTCCTCCCAGCCAACAATGTCACACGGACACTTGTTGTCAGTGGAACATTAAAGTTCAGCCACGGTGTCCGACAACAAAACTACATACACATACACACACACGTACGCGTGCACATACGCGCATATAGCGGTTAGTTCAATCCGCTCACACAAGGCTGGAAACCAATCTGCACATTCCAGAATCCACCATGTCAGATCGATGCCCCAAACTGGCAGAAACAACTTCTAGCCGCCTACATCTCGAAACAAAACTTGTTTCTTTTGGGCTTTGTCCAGAAGACTGGACCAAAATTCCGTATAATACGGCACAGCGCTGGTTGTAAAGGCTGCCGCCGCTATTCGGTCTACCTTGTCACTTTCCTCAAGATTGACAGAGGTCACCTGCTTCGCGTTTGCGATCGCCCCTTTGGAATTCACATTAGGGTTACGCCTGTCACCAGCTACCTCACATGCTGTTTTACATCGCGTTTCCAGCAGCTGCTCCCTATCTGGCCGTTCTATCAGCGAGTGCGTTTCGTGGGTCACCAACTTTCCTACACCTTCAGCCAGGTCTGCCATTACTGCGCACAATGTCGGCACCGGCTGCCCAACCATCTCATCTTTGGCCGCCGGCTTACCCTCCTTGCATAGAGTGTTCCCGCTAACAGATCCTGCTTCTCGTCCTCGAACCTTACTGCTACCTCAGAGTTAGCGCACACGAGCTGTGGCACGGAGCTGAGCTCTTGTTCACGAGCAGTATATTCATGTGCCTCACGGGTCTGCTCTATGCCAGTTTGCTGTGACAGGCAGTGTTTCACAGGCGTGACTAACGCACCTATGCCTTCAGACATCTCTTCTGACACGGTACACAGCGTTGAACCCTGCTGACTAACCGCTGCAGCTTTCACAGCTATAGCCATTGGCACACACGTCAGATCAGCTTCTGCTACCTGGAGAGACGCACCTTCCGATTTTATTCGATCGGAGCTCTCGCCCCTCGAAAGTGACTGAATTGTTTCTCCTGTTAGCATTATTTTGGCCCCTGAATCCACAGAGGCTTCAGAACTTTGAACTTCGGTATACATGTCGCCGCATGCCTGGTCCTCCGCCTTAACTGATTGACTGATATTATCAACAACCATCTTCGATTGGGAACACAACCTGTCAGGAACCAGCATTTCCACATGGGCAACTAGTTTGCACACCTCTCTCCTCACAGCCGGAACACTTTGTTCTCGCTTCGAGTTCGGACAGTCAATCATTAAATGTCCAAATTTCATGCAATCAAAACATTGAACAGCAGCAAATTGGATCTAGTTGTCAGCTTTCGCTCCCTGGTTTAATTTCATCTGCATCTGTGCAAGCTTTGTCTTTTCCCGTTCGATTACGAGTTTCAACTTGTCAGTTTCAAGCAGCTGCTCTGCCTTCTGCTCAACCTCCACGCGTCGCATAATGCCCTCCCGATTATACCGTACGGCAGCCATCTCCCTTTTCCGTGCTATCATTTATAGCATGAAAACACTACACCGACGTGGTGAATCCGGAGAAAGCAGAAAGGTCTCCTACCTCGCTGGTTGCTTTCATCTGCCACGGTAATCTCGTCGCCCTGAGTGACGACAGCGGGCTCCTCGACGCGGATGAGTTGAGCCCCGGCTCTCACGGCAGCTCGCTGACTTGAACCTCCCTGATGATGTCGCTTTGCAGCTTGAAATTTCTCCATGCGACAGCCAGGTTCATTCAGCAGCTTGCTGGCCTCGTTTGACTCACTCGTAGCCTGGTTCTTGTCTTGAACCTCAACGTGGACGCCTAGTTCCTTCCGCAGCTCACGGACTTGGCACCTCCACGACACATCGGTCACCTGGCTCCTTCAGCTCCTTGCTGACTTGAGCCTCCTACGTCCCGTTGACACTGATTGACCAGCAGTCTCCGAAGCTTCCAATGTCACTCTATGACGCTGACTTACGTTCCTCCTTTAGGACATACCGCTCTGCAGCTTGTCCACCGACTTGATCTTCCGCCCCTCCGTCAGATACCTCGAGCAGAAAGACGTAGCAAATCCTGTCTCGACTGCGCCAGTTGACAGTCCGCTCTCTCAGATACCTCGACTGGAGAGGTTATTACACAAAGGAAGATACAAGCAAGGAGAAAAAATACGTACACTTCACTGGTTCGTAGTTCTAAGTGACGAAACCAGTCCTCGGTCCTGCCGAAACAGCTGGTTTTAAACCCTATGTCCCCGCCCTCGGTGGGGAGAATAACCAATCAGGTACTGCACAAACATCCACCCAATAACTTACTGGGGAAAGGAAAACATCACCAATCAGCTATTTGGAAAGGACAACACAACCAATCAATGACTGGGGAAAGAAGGTAACTCATCCCGACAAACACTGTACCAATATGTACACTTTCCACCATCACGATTTTGGAGAGTTATGCTTTCCTGCTGCGAGCTTCGCGAACACTCTCACTTTCCCAACGTCCGGTTGACCCAAGTTCAAGGAAAGTCAATCTGTTAAGCATCGTCGCTCCTCATGCTTGTAGCTAGCGTGGCAATATCCTGTTGACCGCGCTTCAAGCTGTCAACGCACGCCGCTGCAGACATGGGACAAAAGCCACGCACTGTGACGCGGGTCCGCCTCGCCGTAAGCATGTGCATACAGGATGCGACCTAATGAAACCGTCCCTGAAGGGGGTTTGACCTTTCCCGTAATCCTCCGCTATCCGGCGCCCCCCTTATCCCGCTATGTCGAGTGACTCGCCCCCTTTTCTCTGCGGTTGTGCGGAGGGCCCTAGAGAAAGAACGATTTTTATTGGGGTTTAACGCCCCAAAGCGACTCATGCTATGAGGGACGCCGTAGTGAAGGGCTCCGGAAATTTCGACCACCTGGGGTTCTTTAACGCGCACTGACATCGCATAATACACGGGACTCTAGAATTTCGCCTCCATCGAAATTCGGCCGCCGCGGCCGGGATTGAACCCGCGTCTTTCGGGCCAGCAGTCGAGCGCCGTAACCACTGAGCCACCTCGGCGGGCTGAGAAAGAACGCAATGGGCATTCCACTAACGCGAACCGGATGCGGAAACACAAAGTACAGCACCGCGAACTTCACTCCAGCGGATAAAGGAGGCAGTACAGTAGTCATGAATAACGAAACATACATTGAGGAAGGCATATTACAACTCTCTAACACTCGCTTCTATCAGCGTCTTGAAGGAGACCCAACTCCACAATACCAACAGTATACAGCAGAGGCTCTGGATCAGCTTGCGAAAAATGGGGACATAACCCTGCGGTTAACTAAAGCCCTCACCGCACCACACCCGTCGCCAGGTCGATTTTACTTGCCACCGAAAATCCACAAAATCTTGGCCCTGCATTCGTACGATTACGGAACCAAATTCCAATTGCATTGACACATTAATCAGACATATTCCAACAACACACGTACCCAACCTAGAAACGCGACACCAACCATTTCTTTCGCGAAATAGCAGGTTTTAAACTCCCGGAAGAAGCCTTTCTGGTAACATCAGGCCAACCTCTCTGCCCTTCCTGTCAATAAATCCTCTCTGCCTCTCTACGCTAACATTCCTGATTCCGATTGTATCACATCTCTGACCGAAGCGTACAAGCAGGATAGAAAGGAGGAGTCCCCTGCTCCACGTGTTCTAGAAATACTTGCAAAAATCTTACTCGAATACAACAACTTTAATTCAACAATCAACACTATTTACAAATTAATGGCACAGCCATGGGTACAGGTATGGCGCCCACCTACGCCAACATGACCATGCATAGTACTGAATCTAGATTTTTGCAAGATTCTCTCATTAAGCCCATCCTATAGAAACGCTATTTGGATGACATTTGTCTTTAATTTGGTCGGACACAGAGCAGGAACTCCTACATTTTATTGAACAAGTCAGCCTTGTCCACCCCAACATATCGTTCACTCACGCGTACTCCCACAGTACAATTAACTTCCTAGATGTATAGATTTAGGTAAAGGAAGGCCCACTTACCACCAACGTATATAGAAAACCGACGGCCCGTCAACAATACTTACACTTTAAAAGTTGTCATCCTCGTCACTCTAAAGCGAGTATATCATGCTCTCAGGCACATCTATTTACAAGAATCTGTTCCCAAGATTAAGACTTCATAAGGAATTCCAACCGCATGCGAGAAGTCCTCACCAAGCAACGATATCACCCGTCATTGTCGACGATGCCATTCAAAGGGCATCTAAACTCAACCGAAAGGAAATACTAGAGGGACGCTGTCGTGTCTTGCTAAGGGAAACGACACTGTAGCCGAGGTACAACAAGAACTCGGGTTTATTGTCAGCCGGCCGTCAGACCGCGCGTCCCGCTGGTCGACGACTCCCCGCGAAAACCAACACGCATGTGCTTATATCGAGATACAGACAGGCAAGGGGGCGGTGCCCAAATACCGGCACGTGGCCGTGAGTTGGCCGTTTGCTTATCGTGATACAAACACTACAGACGCCAACGCAGCGAAGAAACAGATCGCTGGGCAAACTTGGTACTTACCTTCACAAGTAACCCTCCCCAACGTAAACAAAATACTTAAAAAAACATTTCGACATGCTCGAACAAAGCGAGCGCCTGGCTAAAATTTTCACTACTCCCCGTCACGTAGCGTATACAGCCGACCGAAAAAGATTCAGAACATTCTAGTACACCAAGAAACGTATAACCATCTGGGATTGGGGTGTCGACCATGAGCAAAAAGTAAATGCCAGGTCTGTAAACATATACAAACAATAAGCTGTGCAATAACCACAGCCTCAGGCTTTAAATCAGGCTTTATTCTACCTCCTAGAATGCAGTTTGTGCAGTATACAGTACATTGAGAAGACGGTTAACCCTCTACGAATTCCCTTTAATAACCACCGCTCTCAAGCCATACCTCTACCTAACCTCCTCTTGTCAAAACACATTAATGAGAAAAAACACCCATTTGACGCATTTGATTTAACAGTCTTACAGAGTGGGTTCAAAAACACCCGGGAACGGAGCAACGCGAGTCGTACTTCATTTATAAGTTTGGAACAATTGCCCGCGACATTAACGAAAGCCTGGGGGTTTTGTCTTATATCCGCCTCTTGCAAAGCCAGTGCTGACCTGCCGAGTCCCGGCTTGACATACTTCGGCAGTTCCTCCCTTTTCTAATCCTTTTTAAGCTTCTCCCCATACGCTTACACAGATGTCTTCATCCCACACCGCACTCTTTCCTTCCCCAGTTCGACCATCGCGATGAGCGCGGCGCAAAAGAACCGTCGCTTAACCCTTTCGGCCCTGGTGTCCTATAAAAAGGACACGAAGCAAAACGGCTATAAGTCATGATTAAAATGCCCAATAATCTAAAACAAGAACTGAGCCGACTCCCAAGGCATCCCTATAAGCATAGACAGCACTTTCTCCTTCGTCTTCCTCATCGTAGCGCCGAGAGTAAACAAACAAAATGGCGGAAGATGGGAACGGCGGCTGCAATGGTAAGTGCTATTTTGCCATTTTTTTACTCCATACCTAAGAGCGTGTTCGCGATTAGAATTTTGCAGGTTGTTTTAAAGACTCTAAAGGCTTTAACAGTTGCAGAACGTTTTCTGTGCGGTTAGTACATTTGTCGCAGCACGCCGCGATATGTCTGTCCTATATATATAGGACACCAGGCTTCAGTGGGTGTAAACCACCGGCGCGTGTTGCATGCAGTGCGGAATATTTTTTTTTGGTAATGCCTAATTTTTGTTTTTGTTTTATTGCAGAGGCAAAGACTGTGACCTTACTCAACGGCAAAGCGGCCTCGATTAAGACATCTGCGTCTCGAGGATCCAATGTCATTTTTGCTGCACTGAAGGATGGTTACGTGTCGGAGGTTGAAGACGCTGAGGACGACGTGGATTTGAGCTCTCGGCTGCCTCCACCGGTGATGAAGTTGACAAAGCAACACCGGAAGACAGGTCGTGGTGCAGGAGAGCTTTCAATAAGCTAGCAGCCACGTGTCACCCTCAATAATCTGGTGACGAGAATGAGAATGATCTTGATGGTCTACCGACCCCGTTCTCGTATCCGTATTTTTCTCGGTACGTGCCGAAGAGTGTTTTTTGCTGTTCTTGCCGAGGAAACAAACATGTATTCTATTTATCAAGAAGGAAAATCCGTTGAGATGAGGAAGAAGAAATCAGAAAGCTGATTTCACAGCATTTAGCGATGGGTGTCTTTCGCTAGCCACGGCTAGAATCTGCTTGCACATTGCAGACGTGAACGGAGACCTGTTGTGAACGCCCTGCCTTCACTACGGCGAACGCTATGTCTTCACTACTGCGAACGCTATGCCTCACAACGGCGAACGCCAAGCGCATGCTCCTCACGCTTTCCCTCGTCCCTTCCTCCCCTTACCCTCGCCCGGTCACGCTATGTAAGCTGGCTGATCGGGATAAATAAACGCTCTTTCTATCCCGAGCGTCCGTTTGTGTTCCATGGAAGCACGGCGCGCGCAATGCGCGTACAAGCTTTGTAATAAGACCACACCACCAATTATCCTTTCTGGAAGGTCACAACAGATATGGACACATTTCATGAAAGATGCCTGCCTAAACCTCTCTTTCGAGGAGCATCTCTGCAACGATGAGCAAATCATTCCGTTTAAAGGGGTTGTGAAAAGAAAATGAAGCTGCCCGATTTTAATTTTTACTGCTTCCATACACATTAGACATGCTAATTCCGAAATATTTCGACTCAATATTGAGTCTGCATTTAATAAAGCCCATTCGAAATCGCTGCCTTTTCGAGCTCATGAAACGACCATGCGCCGCCGTCGGCTGACACACGCACTACTCGACTACGTCATTTTAAGATCTTCAGAAACGTAGAGATATCTTCAACTTTCGTTTGCCCTAAAATAATAGCTTTTTGATAAATTCAGAAAGTGAAACAAGGTTTTCCAATTATTTGCACACGTAATTGCACTCTGTTAAACTGCAGCGCGTGGTCATACATCAATCACTGACCTGGGACCAGTTTCGGTTTCGGTTCTGCTTCTCCATCCTCATTGGCTTCAGTATCAGCGGCTCGACATAGCCTTGCTTACGTGAACCTATCTAGGTGGTGTTCCTTGACAGCGGTGGTTTGAGTCAGAGAATCGAGCTGAGAGAGGCCAGCCCATCTCGACGACTCTCTCTTTACATGAACTCGATACGAACGAGTCAGCTATCGCGGCGCGCATCGGCTCCGCGCTTCTGTTCTTTGCTGCAGAAAAATATATTCCAGAAGCGTGAAGAGGGTTAGGCATAATTTGCAGATGGGGCTGCGAGTCAACCCACCCCTTGCGATAGAGATGAAGGCTCGAGTCCACGACCGGGTTCGGAGGTTCACGGTCGGGGCTCCCGCAGGCAGAGGTGTCGCGGTCTCTCGGCATGACTGCTACTTGCCGGGCGCGCGACGTGCCGTTGCGAGCGGCGTAACAACGACTGACAGCAGCTCGCCGCCTGCGCCCAACCGATGTCAATGACAGGCCGCACGCGGCGCGTCGCACTGACAAGGGGCAGAATGCGAGTGCGCAGAGCGCCAGCGTCATAATGACATGGGGACGCGTTTCTCGGGGCCGGCCTGTCAGCCTGGATGCCGGCCGCCGGCGTCAGAAAAACACGCTAGTATTATTTTTTCACGCTCATAACAAGCACTGGAGTAGATGAATGCCAAAAATGAATCATTTTTGAGGATCGTTGGCTGATGCCGAGTTGCTGGCAGTATTCAATTCGGCGATACAAGCAAATTTCATCAAATGACCGCTTTATTTACTGCCTGGTCGCCGCTCGCATAGCTGGCATTTGCTAGCTCCGCTGGCGTCGCGGAAATCGAGCATATCTTAATTTTATTATGGGACAGGTTCACAGTTAAAGGGGTGACGAGAGTAGTACCTTTTACAGCGCTGACCAGTTCCGAAGCTCCCTCAGCTGCGGTATCGATAGTATCGATGCAAAACCAGGTAGGCTTAGCGACGACCAGGGCCGCCGGCAAGCCTCGATCGCAGCTTCATCGCCCGGCGCGTCCGCAGGCGGCGTCGTTGCCGAAAGCTCGGCATGCGCTCGAATATAACAGGCAGCCTTTCTGATAGCATGGCGCTGTTTTGTCTTTTCTGGTGCGAATGTGAAATACAGCGAGGCTGCAGGCCGGCCGGCAAACCTGGATCCCGTCCGCTGGCGTCATAAAAATGAGCTAAATATTTTTTTTTTCATGTAAATAATAAACTTTGGGAGCAAGAAGTGTGGAAAATAGATCATTTTTGAGGATCGTTGTACAATGCCGAGTTGCTGGTAGAAGCAGCAACTGTAATACGAGCAAATTTCTTGCCACAACCGCAGCTCAGCTGCCGCTGCCCGCGGCCGTTGCGGTCCGGCTTGCGCGCCTGGCGTCCGCTATAGCTCCGCTGCCGAGCGCACCGCAACAATGACCATATGTTTTGTTGTGAGACGATGCTGTTGACAGTAAAGCGATGC
This sequence comes from Amblyomma mixtum, assembly GCF_055824585.1. Lineage (NCBI taxonomy): Eukaryota > Metazoa > Arthropoda > Arachnida > Ixodida > Ixodidae > Amblyomma > Amblyomma mixtum. Next base: position 401,910,181 of record NC_143014.1, read on the forward strand.
CAAAAACAGGCATTTTATCATAACCCAGGCTACTTCCGAAGCGCTGTCCACCGCGGCTTCGGTGCGAAACAGGCCTAGCGACGACCAGGGCAGCCAGAGAGCAGTGCAGTTCGTCGCCCGGCGCGCCCGCGTCTAGCGCCGTTGCCGAAAGCGCGCTACGTGGGCAGGCATGCTTTGTGGCCGCCCGAGTACAGCCGGCAGTCTTTCTGATAACATAGCTCTTTTGTCTTTTCTGGTGCGAACTTCAGTAGCCAAGCAGCGCGCAGGCGCTGGTGTGCAGTGGCAAAGTGTTACACAGGATGTGGGCCGGGCATGAGTCAAGTGGCGCAAAGATGCTTGCCGCTCCGTGTCCCTGCTTGCTGTAGGCGACAGTTCGCAAGCGGCGACTGGTGCGGCGCGCCGTCCAAGTTTTCGCACATGTGTCAGCTTGGGAGCTAGCAGACTCCATTCTGAGCAGACGACGGTGCCACATTCGAGTCAATATGCGTGCTGTAACCTCGGTCAACTATGGCTAAACAGGCCTCGCTAAGCCGCCATGTTGTGTTGACGACAGAAACCTCTGATTGGCTTCTTAAAATGACGTTTTCTGTGAGTTGAAGGGGACACGCGCTGGGAAACCGAAATTTAGTTTTTTTCGCTATTCACTCAACCCAGACGATGAAACGAACCAAAGTATACTATAGAATGAAGGGTCACAATTCCAAATACACACGTCGTTCAAAATTTTCGGAAAACGTTTCACGACCCCTTTAAAGGGGTAGAGACATCAAATTCCAAGGTTGTACAAAAGACTGCCATACGTTTCCTTTGTATGTGAGGACCATAAGAGCGAAATATTAAATTTAAGGGAGGTCTAGAACATATTTTAATTTCATTTTAAAGTTTGTGAAAATGCTCACTCTTGAAGTCTGAGCCATCGCTAGTGCATCAATGTGACGTAGGAACAGAGAAGAAAACACAAGCAAGTATTGCCTACGTCATTGCACAGTTTTCTGACGTACGGGACCAAGTTTTGCGGTTTCGCGGCCTAGCAACCTTGGTTACGAGTGCTCACGAGTCTTTTTTTTTCTGCACGCTCGCGAGTGCGATGGTGCTTTACGCCCGGCGTTGCCGCAGGCGATGTCGTTGCCGAAACATCCACTTTTGTAGAGGCATATTGCCCGTGCTCTAATGTAGGAAGCATTCTCTAGTATCATGGATGTTATGTATTTTCTTGTGCGAACGTGAAGTACGCCGAGCATGCCGGCCGGCCAGCCTGGATCCCGTCCGCCGGCGTCATAAAAAGGAGCTAAAGTGTTTTCTTGACGTAAATATATAAACCCTGGGATAAGAAATGTGAAAAATGTGTCATTTTTGAGGATCGCTGACGAATACTGAGCTGCTGGCAAAGGTAACGACTGTGATACGAGCAAACTTTTTGCCACAACCGCCTCGCAGCTGCCGCTGGCCCGACGTTGCGGTCCGGCTCGCCTGGCGCCCGCGCGCTTCGCTGCTGAGACGTCGTGGAGATTTACCATACTATTATTTTATTGTGAGATGATGCTGTTGACAGTAAAGCGATGTGTAGAGTAGGCCTTTTATTATAGCGCAGGCGACTTCCGAAGCGCCGGCCGCTGCGACTTCGATGCGGAAGAGGCTATAGGCCTAGCGACGACCACGGCAACCAGGCAGCAGAAGAGTTCGTCGCCCGGAGCGCCCGCGAGCGATGCCGTTGCCGAAAGCTCGAAACATAAGCAGGCATGCTTTGTCGCTGCTCGAGCAGTCTTTCTGGGGGACTGCTGTACGGCGGCGAAGTGCGACACCGGTTGCGGGCGGAGCTTGGGTAGAGCGGCGCAGCGATGCTCACCGCTCCGTGTCCCTGCTTGCAGTGGGGCGGCAGTTCGCAAGCGACGATCAGTGCGGCGCGTCGGCCTAGTGGCCATATGGCTTGATGAATGTTGCTGCGCGTGCATTATTTGTCTAAATAATGATTGCACTTCGCGCTCTGAGCTCGCTACTTGTTTTTGGTCGGCGAATGTTTTCGCTCGGCCACCGATATGCCGTTGGCCAACGGGTCTCGTTTTGGTCGGCGGCGTTGTCACACTAGGACGACGCTTGGTCGTTGGGGCGTCGTCGTCGTCGTCGGTGCAGCGTGACTGGCTAGTCGGGGAACGACCATGTTGGCCGACGCGACCGTCGGCGTCGCTGTCGCGTCGACCTCGGGGTCCCGTCGGCCTGTGTGAACGCGCCTGAACTGCGCGCTGGTCCCAGGCTGCCCAAATCGTCGCTAGGCCTAGGTGGTCTCGCTTCCGCAGTTGACGGCGCTTTGGAAGTCGACTGTGCTATAATAAAAGGCCTACTCTTCACATCGCTTTAGTGCAAACTCGTCCCATAATAGAAGATAAGTTCGATTTCCACGACGCCTTCATCAACGGAGCTAGCAGACGAGCAGCGCGCACGAAGAAGCAGCGTCGAGCTGTCGGGATGGGACAACGTCGGCGTGAGGTCGGCGCTGTTGTCGGCAGAGTGTGACACACGGGTCGGCCGACGGCTGCTATCTCGGCGACGCGACGGCGATGCGCTCGTCAGGCGACGACCGGTGCTCGGTCGGCGTCTGCGCAGTGTGACAGACGCGCCGACGGCACGAAAATCGCTGCCGCCGACCATCGCCAGACTGAAATCGGCCGATCGTCGGCGTAGTGTGAACGCGCCTTTACCATTTGACGTTGCCTACACGCTCGGTGTTCGCTGGCACAATCTGAGCTGCGTCGGGCCTGACGCCTGCCTCCTCTTCGGAATCGCTGGCCAGCGGATCAAAAATGAAGTGGTTGTCGGGGTTCGAACCGCGGCGTCTTCTTCCTCGTCTGCGTCATCCCGCGATTCCTCATAATCGGTGTCTTCGCCGAAATAAAACTCTTCTTTCCGACTCGGAGCTGTTCGACTTGCCCTCCGCCCGGCTCTCCGTGTTTACGCGCACCACGTGCGTGTCAAGCAGACGACATGCCTACACGACGTCACGGCTTTCCGGACCCACGTGACAACGCATTGTCTGGTTTTTGACGTCATGAAAGAGCCTGGCAAAACCTGGCAACTACGAACCGAAACCGAAACTGCTGGGTACAAATAATACGATTATTAATTATATAATGCGAGTTCATGCTTCTAAGACGGTGTTGCATGCTCACTGAATCGCTACGCATTATTTTCAACCCAGAGATACAACACAAAAATTTGGTGTCTCTACCCCTTTAAAGGACAGCGAGACATAAAACAATACATCAAAAGGAAACCAAATACGTGGGAAGTGAAAGTTTTCATGCTGTGCGCCGCCTCGAGGATTACTTACGACTTCGTCGTTTATCAAGGTTCATCCACTGAACTCATTCCAGCTGTTTCAAAACTTTTAACACGGATTAATCGACGTCCAGTATTAGCTGCACCTCAAGGCAACCAGCATGTTTATTCTCAATATTTGAATTTTTGTGAAAGTCTTGAAATAAAGAGTAACGTCAAACTTTGCTTTTTTTGTTCTTGCAACCAATAAGCCCTGGTGTCCTATATGTAGGACACGGCGCCATCTTTAAAACCAAGCTAGTTCTAGAGAAATTTTTTGCACTAGTGTGTTCCTTGGGTGGCAGTGAAGCAAAATAACAGTTTATAAAAATTCCCGAAGTAGCAAAAAAAAATCAGGGCTGAAAGGGTTAATTAACAACTTCCGCCATTCATACTGGCCCGCGCTACTTTCTTCCATAAAGTCGCGTACATTTCCGGCAGTCATGATCGTACTTTCGGCCACGTGGGCCCGAGCAAGCAGCAACCGAAGACAGTCGACAAGGCCGACAACCTCGCGACGGCGGCGGTGCAGTGTAGTGCTTGTGATGCCCTCCTCTTAGCCTAAGTGGATTAGGGCAGCGGACTTCCTTGAGCGGAGGTGACCACGGCAGCAGCGGCGAAGGCCGAAGATGCTAAGGGGGCTCACGAGGGCATTGAGAGCGGCAAACAGCAGCGGAAGCAGCGGCGACGTGGCGGCGCCAGTCAAGCCGAGTCTATACCCTCGGGTCGCCGGACGACGGAGTGGTGCTACGCACAGTCAAGCTGTTGCTGTTAATTGAGGACGGCTGCGTCCTCGACAGAGGTCTCGTGTTCTGGCTGGTTCGATCTGGACATCCGGCGGGGAAGCACGTTCGTTCACGTGCTGGTAGACTGCGGGAGATTCATTTCCAGCCGTGTTTGATTACGCATCCTTTACCCCCTCCCATCGACCGAGCTGCGAGAGCGGAACAGCCAGCATCGCCCCTGCCGTGGATGGTAACACCAGCGTCCACTTCTGTCCATCCGATTTGGACAGTGCTCTTCGTAGCTTATTCCCCAGTCAGGGATCTTTAACTCGGCATTGAGTGCGACCGAGGGAGACGCCTGTTAACTCCCGTCGACTCCAGTTGGCGAAGAAGTTCCCTTCCACTGAGAGTCACTCTCAGTGGCTCTTTTGTAAATAATATAAATAATTGTATAAAGATTTCCTTGCCTTCTTCCTAACCCAGTCTCCCATCCTCCTCGTCCCATCATAGGTTCGGCCATGCTACCCGGGTCGCAACAACTGGTTGGCAGCGGTGAGATCATCTGCGTGGTGTCCTGGCTCCGGTTTTGGTGAATGCATTGCCTTCTCTCCTTGAGTATTGCCAGGTCTTAATTTGTGCTGCTCTTCCTGGTAGTGCACATTGGTTGAAGTAGCCTGTTCGGATTTGAACCTTGCTTCACACCAACATCCTTAACAGACTAGCGATCACATTATTAGCGAGCACTTAAAGGTGCACTGAAGAGGAATCTGAACTTGTCTTTTTGCCGCGTGAACTCGATCTACACGTTCCGAGTTTTCTTAGAAACTGCGATCTACTGCCCTGTGTGGCCGATTTCCCCAATTAAATCGAATTAACGTCCGGCTCCCGCCTTTTTTTTTAATTCTGCCTCGTACGATGGGCGGAGTCGACCAACGCGTGGAGATCCTTTCACCCAGTCCCGTGGCGGCTTGCCGCTCTGCCATCGACGGAGTAATACGTAGTAGTCCGTAGTAGCCAATAGTCCGCGCGTATTTTTATTTCTTCGGGCTTATTTTGCGGCTATATTATCTGCGAATGAAACTATTTATTCATGGAAACCTAAAAAACAAAATAAAGCGAAAGCAAAGCCTCCACGGGACTGAGTGAAAGGCGCTCCACGCGTTGGTCGACTCCGCCCACCGTACGAGGCAGAATTAAAAAAAAAGGCGGGAGCCGGACGTTAATTCGTTTTAATTGGGGAAATCGGCCACACAGGGCAATAAGTCACTGCTTCTAAGAATGCTAGGAACGTGTGGATCGAGTTCCCGCGGCAAAAAAGACATGTTCAGAATCCTCTTCAGTGCACCTTTAAGGGCAGTCATGGACTGGCGAAAGCTGCGTAAGATGGACCTGATCTCCTTATCTGGAGAATTAGGGACTCATTGCGGGGAAACAATGAAGAAACCGCAGGTTGTCAGTGCGATAGAGGACCTCGGTTTTGAGGACGAGGAGATAGTGGAGCACTGGGAGGAAATAAAAAGAAAAGAGGAGTTAGAGGAACAAAAAAGAAAAGAGGAATTGGAGGAACGAAAAAGAAAAGAGGAATTGGAGGAACGAAAAAGACAAGAAGAATTGGAATTGCAGGAGCGAATAAGAAAAGAGGAGTTAGAGGAACAAAAGAGGAAAGATGAGGTGGAGCTAGAAAGGAAGCGACTTGAGGTGAAGCTAGCTGCAGCTCAGGCAGAAGCAGCAAATGCCAGCACGGCCTCTGCTGTGAGCAGTCAGTCATCGAAGCCGCCCAAAATGAAAGACCTTCTGTCACCTTTCAAAATGGGCGAAGATGTCGGGCTGTTCATTGTAAACTTTGAGCGCACGTGCGAAAACCATAAATTTCTTCGCACAACTTGGCCTCAATACCTTTCGACGGTTCTGCCATGTGAGGCTGCCGACGTGCTTGCTCGGCTAAAAGGCGGATGATTACGGTAAAGTGAAAGCCACCTTGCTGAAAAAGTACCGCCTGGTAGACGACGCCTTCCTTCGACGATTCAGAACCACGGGGAAGCGGCCGTCTGAGTCATTCCCAGATTTTACCTACTATCTTAAGGCAAATCTGATCGAATGGCTCAATGGCGCGGAGGTTTATCAGGACCGTGACAAAGTTGTGGCAGAAATCTGTCTAGAACAATTTTACAATTGTCTAAATGAGGAAACGCGGCTCTAGGTGCAAGACAGGCCCGAAAAGAAAAGCTTAGAGCGCGCCGCCGAACTCGCAGAAGAGTTCCAGGTCAGGCGCGAAACAGGAAAGGAAAGCTTACGGGCAGCAACAAAGCCCTAAGGGGAGTTCAGGAGGCGCCCAGTGCGGAACGAGAATAGAGCGGCCCCGCCGAGGGTAGAGAAAGGGGCAGATGAGGAGAACCGCGAAAAAGACTCGGTTGGTAGAAATGACGCGGACAAAGAAAAAAAAGAGAAGGATCGTGCTAAAGCCTTCGAGGCGAGCATACCAGCAGTCTGTTTCCGCTGTAACGAGCCAGGGCATATCGCGAGTGGCTGTCGAAGGACTAGGCTGGTTTTTTCGCTCACTACTCTCGACGAGTAAAATATGCGCCTACTAGAGCCGTACATGCGCGAAAGGACAGAATGAGCGACGGTGTCGCGTCCTGGGCGACTCGGCCGCCACAATGAATGTAATGCACCCTTCGTTCGTTTCACCGAAAGATTTCACTGGGGAAAACGCGTGGATCCGGCAGGTGGCCCAGGAGGGCAGTGTCTGTCTGCCGGTCGCGTGCGTCACCATTGAGGGCCGGTTTGGGGTGCTGCATACCGAAGCGGCGGTGTCAGTGACCTTGCCGGAGCAGTGTCCCTACCTTTTTCCAAACCGCTGGGAGGACGAGCTAAAGAAGAGGGGCCTGAGTTATGGCGACCACTCCGTGCACGAGCTGACGCGTTCCAAGGACGAGATCGCGGCCCAGTTGAGCCCAGGGAGTAATACCCCCGTCACACGGCCAGTTTCAATGGCCATCGAGTCGAGGGCCATCGAGATTTTCAATCGTTATCGAACTCGAGGGAGTTGTGGTGCTCCTACACTGCAAATCTCAATGGCCATTGATATCGTTTTCGCGTCTTACACCGAGCTCGTGTGGCGCCACAATCGCTACGTTTGGTTTCGCGCAAATAAAAATATTTTTACGAAACCAAACTAAATGCTGAAATATAATTTTTTTGCAGTCATAAGGCGCGTTCACACTTGTCGAAAAATCCGGCGCGCGAAGCGGGTTCGCTCGCCGCAAAAACTAGGACCTGTTCTCATTTGTTGACGCCGGGGTGAGGTGGAACCGCCGCATCACTGCTGTTTCTCGGTTTTGCACACCACGTCGCCGCTCGCGGCGTACGCAGATACAGTGCAAAAAAGAGCATAAATTTACGCTGTCTACGAACCACAAGCGTATGCGTGTTTACGTACGCTAAACACAAGCGCATTCCCGCATTCAGTTCAGCGTAGGCCAGCACAGACGCAAAAATAGTAATTTAATTTAATTTAAGTAATTTAAAATAGTAATTAAAAATAGTAATTTAATTGCAAAAATAGTAGTAGTAGAAGACGTTTATTCGGCCAAAATTTACAGGCCGAGCATGTCGACCGCCTGGGCGACCAGAAGTCGCTGTTCTTCCTCCCCTTCAGCGCCAAGCCAGTCGAGCCAGGTGGTGATGGATAAAGAAGGTGGGGGGTAGGAACAAGACTGCTGAGCAGCCGGGCAATAGAAGAGGCAATGGGCAAGGTCCGCATAGATACAGGGGCAGTTGGGACAGGAAGGGTCCGATCGATAGCGATAGAGAAAGAGGCGAGACGGGGTGATGATTGCATTCATTTGAACGTGCCGAAGAAGGCGAGCCTCCGGCACTGTGAGTGATGGATGAGGGGGAGGGTAAAGGCGTTTGTCGAGGCGGAGCTCGAGGTAGACCTCTTTTATGGTGCGGCGAAGGGTGAGTCTCCCACCGTCCTCCGAGGGCTTGGGCCAGGGGATCAACGGTGCCCGGAAAGGTGTGTCACGGGCGAGCTGATGAGCCAGCTCATTGCCGTCAATCCCTGAATGCCCAGGGACCCAGCGGAGGAAAACAATGGAAGGCTGCAATGCGGAGACCGCTCGTTCGACCTCCTGTTGAAGAGAAGGGGTTAGGGTGCGTTTCTGTATGTGGTGTATAGCGGCTTGTGAGTCTGAATAGACTGCGTACTCTTGAAGAGAGGGAAGGAGGGCAAATGACTGGAGGGCATGCGCAATGGCGAGGACCTCGAGGGACAATGCATCCGGAGGGCGTAGAAACGGCCCGCTGGTGTTAGTTTCAGGAGCGGGGAGGTGAGGGTGGTACAGGGCGTAGCCGCAGGAACCTCGAGGAGCCACGAAGGAGGCATCCGTGTAATCTACACCCTGGGTATCAAAGAGAGGGGAATTGTGCTGTGCGGCCGCATGACGACGGCCGGCGTGCAGAACGGGGGACATGTTGGACGGAAGGGGGAGGATCGGAAGATTGGGAGCCGGGGTGGGAATAGGAGAGGTAAACGGGGCGCAGGGAATGGGCGAGATACCCGCTTGAGTCAGTAACCACTGACCCTGACGGGTAAGGGAAAGCCGGGCAATCTGCGAGTCATGATGGAGAGAGAGCAGAGAACGGAGAGGATGAAAGAGGCCTGTTGCAAAGATCTTTGCAGTAGAGGTAGTGATAGGGAGGTTGAGAGCTGCCTTGTAGAGGCCCACAAGGGCAGTCTCAAGAGCGTTAAGTTGAGTCTGATTGAAGGAAACGTAGGGTGCAAAGTACAAGACCTTGTTGAGGGCCAGCGCGTGGGCAACTCGGCACGCATGAGCCTCGTGGAGACCTGAGCGCCGAGTGACCACGCGCCGCAGGAGGTGAGTTACGGAGTGGCAGGTGGTGACAGCACGGTGGAGGGCTTGCACGTTCTTGGCTGCATGCAAAGGAAAGCCAAGAACTTTGCACTGCGTGACGACAGGAATGGGAGAGCCAGAAAGGTGGAGACAGACGAATTGGTTGTGTGAGAGCTGGTATGAGGAATGGTTGAGGAGAAGGAGCTCGGATTTTTCAGAAGCAGGAGAGAGGCCAGCAGTGGTGAGAAAGGAGTCGATGAGATCTAGGCCACGTTGCAGGGTGTCCTGTACGTGACCGGGAGAGCCAGACGAACACCAGAGAGTGATGTCATCGGCGTAAAATATATGATGCAGGTCGGGAATTTCAGCTAGCTGGGAGGCGAGAGGGGCCATAGCAAGATTGAAAAGGGTAGGAGAGAGAACAGCACCTTGAGGAGTGCCTCGGGTGAGGTTGTGGGGGTCGGACAGATAGGTGTCGACTCGAAAGCGAGCGACACGTTTAGAGAGGAATGAGCGGATATAACAGTACATGCGGGAGCCACAGTCTAGGGAGGCGAGTTGGGAAAGGATGTGTTCGTGGCAAACACCGTCGAAGGCCTTGCGAACATCGACGGTCACAAGTGCGTGAATTTGAGTGGGGGTAGATGACAGAAACGTGTGCCGGAGAACCAGAAACATGTCCTGTGCACAGACGTGGCGTCGGAAGCCGATGAGAGAATGAGGGAACAACTCCCTCGTCTCGAGAAAATTAGAGAGGCGAGTCAGGGCCATTCGCTCAAGGGTCTTACCAACACATGATGTCAGGGAGACTGGGCGGAGGTTAGAGAGAGAGGGAGGCTTGCCCGGCTTTGGAATCATAGAAATGAGGGAGGAGGTCCAGGAGCTGGGCAGGCAGCCGCTGTCCCATGCATCATTGTAGGTTTTAAGGAGGAATTCTTTGGCGCAGTCAGGAAGGTTGCGAAGTGTGGTGTATGTAATGGCATCCTCACCGGGAGCCGAGCGTGTAGCATTAGGAGCCAGAGCCGATTCGAGCTCCCGGAGAGTGAAGGATTGGTCCAGATCGGGGTTAGGTCCACCGCAGTACACCGGGTAGGAGGGTGCCAGAGGGGGCGGGAGATAGAGAGAGGCGAGCTGATCAAAAACATCGGAGGGAGTTCCTTGAGTGAGGGCTTTAGCTAGAGTTGGAGCAAGTGCAGGCTTAGTGCCAAGGAGGGATTTGAAGAGAGACCATGTGGATCGCGAGTGCAATGCAGAGTCAAGACGGTCACAAAGAGCACTCCAACGAGAGTGCTCGAGTGAGGCGCAGTGGGCGACGATCTCGGCCCGCAGAGCAGTGATCCGGGAAGAAAGTTGGGCATTGTGACGTTTACGGCGACGCCATAAACGGAGTAGGTGAGGATCTGGGTCTGGGACTGGGTGACAAGACCGAACACGACGGCTACTGGACGTGAGCGCTGCAGTGATGCGCGACGTCCAGTCGTCGTAGGATTGAAAGGAGTCAGAGGCGAGATTAGCGCGGAAGGCGTGCCAGTCAGTATGAGTGACCGGATGACATCGAGGGATGTGGGAAAGAGAGGTGGAAATGTGGACAAGATAGTGGTCACTGAGAAGAGTTTCGGCTGTCATTTGCCAGTGAAATGAAAGTGAACCCCGAGAGAAAGTGAGATCGGTTTGGTTGGTTTATGGGATTTAACGTCCCAAAGCGACTGAGGCTATGAGAGACGCCGTAGTGAAGGGCTCCGGAAATTTCGACCACCTGGGGTTCTTTAACGTGCACTGACATCGCACAGTACACGGGCCTCCCGAATTTCTCCTCCAAAGAAATTCTAGCCGCCGCGGCCGGGATCGAACCCGCGTCTTTTGGGTCAGCAGCCGAGCACCATAGCCACTGAGCCACCGCGGCGGCAAAAAGTGAGATCGGGTGTCGTGGGGCGCTGTGAGGCAGTGCCCGCTCGAGTAGGGGAGCCAGGAGTATTGAGAAGGGTGAGGTGGCGTTCCTGGGCCAGACAGTGGAGGAGGCGGCCGGGTTTGAGGGTTTGAGGGTAGCCCAGAGTGTGTGAGGGGCATTAAAGTCGCCACCAAAGAGGAGATGGGAGTTAGAAGGAAGAGAGTGAAGGAACTTGCCCAGGGCGGAAAATAAAGAGGAGGTAACAGGGGTTTGTAGAAAGACAAAAGGGCGAGTGAGACGCGGGAAGAAGGGTGGTAATAGACCACACCAACTAAATATTAAAGAAGGACGGAGGGGATATCAAGTGGCTCCACGAGCACGTCGCTACGTACATAAATAGACGCAAGTGGTGTGGCCGTAGCGGCATGGTAGACGCGGTAGCCTGGGACAGTGCGGGCCGTCCGGGTTTCCTGGAGAAGGAGAAAATGGGGCAGGGAGGGGCGGGCGAGTAGATACTGGTGGAGGGGGGTCTTATTATGGCACAAATTTCGGCAGTTCCACTGCAATATCTCGAGGTCCTCGCCAAAAACCATTATGATAGTGTAGAGGTAGAACTTCGTGAGGGTACGCGTTCCTTCTTTTTGGCCGGGGGCAGTGACTCATGCAGGGATTGGAGCGTAGAAGTGAAGGATTCTAATTGTTTGGATTGTGATTGGAGGGTGGTAAGAATCTGCAGAACCGATGTCTCTAGCTGAACCAAGCGAGTGTGGTGTGCCTGTGTGGTGGTTTCGAGAAGATCAGCCAAAGGGGCGACCTGGGCGGTGGAGGAGGGAGTGGTGAGTGTGGCAAGGTGCTCATTTAGCTTTTTTTTTGCTCATTTTGCTCATTTAGCAAAAATAAACACAGCCTATAGTGGTGCCATCTGGTTGTCAGGACGGGAACTATTGCTGCCAACAAACGGACTGTCCTCTTAAGCCTAGCAGCGGCAGAATGGTCACTCTAAATACAAAATAAAGCAAATTTATCACTTATACGTTTTCTTATAGGCAAGGCGAGACAAAGCGAAAGACCGGTGCCCCATTTATGACCAGTGAACAGACTGAAAAAGGAAGCAACAACGAGAATTCAGTCCGAAGCGAGGGGTCCGGCTTTGAAGGGCGCCGCCATGTTTGTCGTTCGAAGCAATGCTAGCAACACTGGGCAATGCTCGAAGGCCCTCTAAACCTCGATAGAGTTCCGCGTTGCTCCGTTGGCTCGATATACTATTGACTCGATGGCTATCCAAACCGCCCGTGTAGCAGCGCTCGATCGCCTTTGAGGCGATAGACTATCGGTTCGAGGGCCTTCGAAACGCCCGTGTGACAGGGGTGTAACGAACCAAGCACAGACAGAATCGCTGAGGCGTCCGAATTTTTAGAGAGGTTGTCACCTAGCACTGACAGCAGGACTCAGGTGGTTTTGCTATGCGAGGAAAATTCCGCACGCGACGAGTGTCCGTGTGTTCTACCAGACCTTCCCGCGCGTGCGACCTGTATATATTTATATTTATCATGTATATATGTAAACAATTATTATCAGTGTACTTCTCCCTCTGTCCTTTCTACTATCCCCTCCCCTCTTTCTTTTCACTTCTACACACTGCCTGCTATCCTTTATTTCCGCTGCCCTAGCTCAGGTGCTTCCAGCAGCGATAGCAGATGCCGGGGTAGAAAAAATTCTTTTACCTTCCATATTGAATGCAAAATAAAATCCACTACTACTACTACGAGCCTCCGGGAATTACTGAGTCAGCTTTTGACGCTGCGCCGTGGGCCGGCAGCTTAACACGTGACGGCACCGCGATAACAGAAGGCGCGCGCAACAGATCCGCTGGGGCAGCTTCCAAAAAGCGGCGCCGTGCAACGAAAACCGAATTGTGTGGTGTCGCAAAGCAAAAAGTGCAGGTTGGGCTTTTCAGTTTCAGTTTAAGTTTATTTCCAGAAAAAAAAATTCTGGTGGGACACCTGGGCTAAAAGCTGCTTTTGTCAGCTTGCAATTCAGGACCGCGCGTAACTTCTCCGAGTTGCCACCGCGGCACTCAAGAGCTCACAGGAGTCGCGTGAAGACCAGATCGACTAAACCCCTGTCAGACGAGCAAGTTTAGTGTCATTTTCAACGAGTGACACTCGCCTGTAGTGTCATTCGCATCGTGTCACACGATGAACTTTAGTGACACTCGCTGCTGAACGCACTCGGCAAGAAGTGAGTTTGGGGAACTCACTTCACTTTTCCCGAGGGGCGAAGTGTATAGCCTCGGTAGCAGCGTTTCGAAATTAGAATACAACGTCGGCAATAAAAATGGCGTTTTGTTGAACGCAGCTAATTATTTTTTGCCCTCTTGTTCATGTAAACTTATTTGCGCATGTATGTCGCCACCACTTTTTGCCAATCAGATTGTGTCAGGTGCGCAGAAACTAGAAACGTTATCGACGTGGGTCACCATGATGCTTCAAAAAGTGAAGTACTGCTCCTGGCTTGTCTCGTCTTGCGAAGCCTTTTTTGTAATCGCCAATATTGCACAAAGCTCCTTGATAATCATAAAAAATTGCTTGCAGTTTGGAATCTACTGTACATTAACTGAACATTAAAGCTTTGAAGCGCGAAAAGTAATATTTTTTGTGCCTTACTTGAAAAGCGATCGTCACCACCATCAAGGGCGCCGCAGAGCGCGCGAGGGTCAGATAAAGACGAGACATGCAGGGAGCCTAGACAGGAGGAAGCACCCCTCTCGCGTAAAACTTTTCCAGCGCTGCCCAGGCTTTGCACGCCAGTCGCAAAGAGACGGAACTAATCAGCCCTGCAGCTTTTGGGAAACGTTAGCTGGTAGAACAGCCGCCCGACCACGCCGGGCGCGGCTGAAGTAGGGGTATTCCAGGAATACATGTGTCTTGTATTTGCGGTTTGTTTTTTTTTTATTATCCATTAACTCTTGTAGAACACCCTAAACGATGTTTTGAGCTTTTATTTCTGGCTGGAGTAATGTAGCTTAAAGACGCTTGTTAAATCTCTGTGTAAAAGAGATTTTTTTTCTGACAGCCTTTGAGGTTTCGTAATGTATAGACCGTTTTCGGCGCCAGGAGGACAATAGCCTCGAACCGGCGCGCGCGCGCCGCTGCTTCTCCTCCTTCTCTCCTCCTGGTATGCGCGGGCGGCGAGCTACGCGTTGAGTGACGTTCGTGTCCTGCTGTCTTTTGCACGACAAAAAAGCTTTTACGTGTTTTCACGCTGACTATGAACATGAATCGTGAGCCGAGGTCATCAGGATACCTCTGCGCTGTTGTTGGCTGCACCAACAACTACCGCAAGCGGAAAAAACTAGCCGCAGAGCCATGTGCACAGCATGAACAGCCGCGGCGTCAGTGCGGCTGCGACCTGTTCCATCTGCACCGCTTTCCGTCAGATGAAGGCGAGCGATGTCTTTGGCTGGCTAGCATTAAGAGAGAAGATTTTGTGCCTCCTTAATGTCACATGCTTCCTTCTCCAGCAAATAAAAAATGATGTGTGGCATCCGGACGTGTGGCCACTTCAGTCAGTGACAACACTTGGATGCCTGTACAGCTTGTGACCTGCAGACAAATATGATGGTCACAAAATCTGAGCAGTGGAAGTAGATAGCTCAGATAAGCAGGAAAAAGACCTCTCCGAAGTTTTTGTTGCATGATAAATATGACAGCAAATGATATGCGATATTACAGCACTGCCGAGTAAGCAGTGTGGTTGCAGCAGTGTTGTTACCGCGAACAACCGGGCCTTGGCAGAAGCAAAAGAGCGTGCTCACTGCACCAGTCGTCAAGATACCTAAGTCTGCAAAACTTGTTTGAAGACGCGTAGCGTGCTTAACGACGACCGCAAACGCGCTTGCTCACCAAAGCAAACTCGAGCTGCGGGTGGCGTGGCGAATTTCTTTTGCCGCGTGGCAAATACCCATGCAACCTCTCATCTAACTTTCTCTGTTTAGTGCGGACATTTATTTAGGGCCGCAACACTTTACTTTCGACGAGTGAAGAGTGGACACGTACGCGAAAAAGAGTGGCGGGGCAGCGAGAACGACCATTGCTCGCGCTCGCTCGGTGGCCCCCAAGCAAGCAATGGTGACATACGCGAGGTCAGCTAGCGTAAACAGTGCTTTCGTTCGGTGCCTGCGCGCTCTAGCTTAGTAAACATTCTCGCACCTACCACCTAGACCTGCTCGTAGGCGAGCATTTATCTCGAAGTGGTAACCAGCTGAAACGCACAGAGGACACCAGGCATAAAACGCCTGAATCTGGCACGACGCGTACCTCGCTGAGAAGTGCACTGTAGTACCTGCCTAAATGTGTGAAGTGTGTACGGGCAAGGGCGTCCGCAGAATTTTTTGCAGGGGGGGGCCCCGTTGGTGCCCCGGGGGGGGGGGGGGGGGGGTATGTTCGTAGCAGAAAGGCGCTATTTGCGGAGTAAATTTATTTATTTATATATAAATAAAAATTAAACAAAATGCACACAAGAAAGAAAAATTACAAACAGCAAATTAAAGCGCGGCTAGGAGAGGTACATTGGAGTTTATCAACGAAGAAACAACTAAAATTAATAAAAATGCAAAAAGATGCTATATCACTTCGTGGAGAAGAGTGCTCAGTCTTGCTGCATACGGGTTCTCGACTCACCCGGATTGATGACCAGCACACAGCACAATATGTTCACAAACACGCAACTACAGTCACTCAGTCAGTCTTCCTTGAACAGCAACTGTAGGCGCCTCGGATTTTTCTGGGCGAATTGCGTAATTACACGTGTGATAAATTCACTTCTGTGCTTCATTACACGCTCTCGGTGCACACTCATCATACACATTGATTGGAAAAACTGTTGAACACGTACGTTGAAAACAAAAGATGACTATATATACAACGAAAACTTATTTACAAGATAAATGCACGCTCGCAGCTTCATACACCTCGCTCCATCTTGCTTGCGCATCCGCACAGTCGAGCAACCGCACACACACTGCTCTCCGCTCGTCGTTTTCTCGTCCGCTGTCTTGGTTGTTCTCAGCTTCGCTGACAACCGGCCACTAAAAACACCCAAGCACAAACACAGAGGCGCGCACACGTGCAAGGGCTTACTTGCCGCAGTATCCCCGAATGCGCACTTTGGGGGTGAAAGGAACGCCGCGCAACTTCCGAGGGGAAGGGACACTCGCCACTCCAGTCGGAAAATTTGTTTTTGTGTTTTTATGGGGTTCAGAGCCCCAAAACGACTCAGGCTATGAGGGATGGAGTAGTACAGAGTTCCGGGTAATGTCGACCACCTGGGTCTCTTTACCATGCACTGACACGCACAGTACTTGGGCGCTGTTGTGATTTGAGGCCCAGCCAGAGGTGACAGGCGAGCCAGGCAGGCGCCATCGGGCTGCGTTGACCAAAGGCGCTGGTTTTCGCAGAAGACGCAAAGAACGCTGGTGTGGGGGCGCCTCGGGAGACTGCGTCGCCGTGAACAAAAGCAGCTAATCCCCTTTGCCGGAGATTCTGAAAGCGGCGCTTCTACCGAACTGCGCTACCCGTGGATCGGAGGAGACAGCGAGCGGCGGCGGCGCCAACTCATCGCCCGCTTGCCCCTGAGCAGCCCGACAAAGCGGGGGTGGACACGGCTGATTTTACCTTCCCTCCTTAAGAATTCATCGGTGACCGGCGTAACGATAGGCGAAAACAAGATGCCCCGTGCACTGTCTGCCTCCGTGTCGCTATCTCTCTAGAGATCAAAGAAACAGACACCCATCTCAAGGCGGCTCGAAACACATGCTCGCCGGTGCCGCTGTATGTCTGGAACAGGTCGCCCTTCAGTATAGCTAACGATGGCGTGGTTTGAAAACGGCGGAACGACGCACGCCCGGACGCGGCATTTCGCAGATGTGACCATGCGGGGCTGCTTTTACCCTTTTGACTGAGCGCACCACCGCCCCTGGCGTGCGGCCATCACTCACGGTTCGAGTGAGTGATTTTCCAGGGGGGTGCAGCCGCCCCCCCTTGCCCCCCCCCCCCCCCCCCCCCCCTCCGGACGCCCATGTGTACGGGTCAGCTTCCACGAAAGAAATTCATCACCGTGAGTGGTCCAACAATACAGTTCGCGTCTGCGCACCACGCACACTTAAGCAAAAGTGAAGTGCGGCTAACGTAAACATTGATGAAGTGACTTTGTTATGCTGACTGGTAATCGTAGTCTATCGAACTCATTCGGATCGCATAAAAGAAGCTTGGCGGCTGCCTGTGTCGCTTCTTCGACCACCGTCGTAGATAGCGGTGCGGCCGTTGCTGTGCACTAGAGGAAACAAACGACTCGTAAACAAATTTCGTTTGCCTGGGTCAATCATCGGAACGACGGTGGAAGTGCCTCCTGCCCCATAATCCGATGAAGTTCCGGACATCATTAAAACAAACCGTGGCAGTGTTTCTCGAAAAGCTTTTCCGTCACCCAGGCGCTTTTCTAGCGCGCCCGCCCGCCCGCCCGCGCGCGCGCGCGCGCGCACGCACGCACGCACGCGCACACACACACACACACACACGCACGCACGCACGCACGCACGCACGCACGCACGCACGCACGCACACACACACACACACACACACACACACACACACACACAAAAAAAAATCAGAAACTCCGAAGCGCCAATTTGCGACGCCGCCGTACTGCACCGTGGGCGCAGCACAAATGCGCGCGCGCACACCAGCATGGCGCTAGGGACAAGAACAGAACATAGACGGCGCCACCTCCCCAAAATGGCGGCGCCTTAGATGAAATGGTCTATAGCTGCAGTTGGTTGGTTCTGTATGTTGTTTGTTATGTATAGATTAGTGCTTGATATTACATGAATAGTAGTTGAGCTCTACTATCCTCTCAACTGATCTATCGGGGCCGTGCGTCTATGGATCGTAACGGCAGCTGTAATTTCTTCCACCATAAAACTTGATTCCAAATTGAAAGATACGGTGCCAGTGAATCACCCGTATAGGTCACGTCCGCAGCTCACCCAACCAGACCGCCTAAGGGGGAGGGGGGAGCCAAAAGGAGAGTTAATCTACCAGCACAGCTTAAGGCCTTGTTCTTTGTTTTACCTGGCACGACTAGGGAGGTGGTGGTGCTCTTATCTTGCCGGGGTGGGGCATTATGCAGACTTGATCATTAATGCTCTACCTGAGACCGCTGGCCTGCAGACACCGACCCATGGATCACCCAGGAAACAGAGGACCTGCCTAGCTGATGCGGCCTCTTCAGAGGACAGCGAGGAGCTTAACCCCTTTCGAGGCCTCTACATGGCGGCGGACGAGCTGTCATGGTCGTACTTCCGGCCACGTGGGTCCGAGCAAGCAGCAACCGAAGACAGTCGACAAGGCTGACAACCTCGCGACGGCGGCGGTGCAGTGTAGTGCTTGATGTGCCCCCTCCTAGCCTAAGTGGATTAGGGCAGCGGACTTCCTTGAGCGGAGGTGACCATCACGGCAGCAGCGGCGAAGGCCGAAGATGTGAAGGGGGCTCACGAGGGCATTGACAGCGGCAAACAGCAGCGGAAGCAGCAGCGACGTGGCGGCGCCATTCAAGCCGAGTCTACCCTCGGGTCGCCGGACGACGGAGTGGTGCTACACACAGTCAAGCTGTTGCTGTTAATTGAGGACGGCTGTGTCCTCGACAGAGGTCTCGTGTTCTGGACATCCGGCGGGGAAGCACGTTCATTCGCCTACTGGTAGACTGCGGGAGATTCGTTTCCAGCCGTGTTTGATTACTCAGCCTTTACCCCTTCCCATCGACCGATCTGCGAGAGAGCGGAACAGCCAGCATCGCCCCTGCCGTGGGTGGTAACACCAGCGTCCACTTCTGTCCATCCGATTTGGACAGTGCTCTTCGAACTTTATTCCCCAGTCAGGGATCTGGGGAATGCGAACCCTATTTAACTCGACTGTGAGTGTGGCCGAGGGAGACGCCTGTTAACTCCCGTCGGCTCCGGTTGCCGAAGAAGTTCCTTTCCACTGAGAGTCACTCTCAGTCGCTCTTTTGTAAATAATGTAAAGAATTATATACTTTTCTTTGCCTTCCTCCTAACCCAGTCTCCCATCCTCCTCGTCCCATCACCGGTCCGGCCATGCTACCCGCGTCGCAACACGGCTTTTTTGTTTTTGTTTTTGTGGGTGTGTGCATTTGTGAGCATCTACAGCCCACGTGTCTATAGTTAAATTCCACTCTGCCCGCCTTGATTCATCGTGCCGAAGGAGTTCCATAAGAGGAAGTACCCCGCGTTTTCCACATTTGTATCGTTTTATTTTGTTTACTCGCTTACGTCGACAACACGTGAGTGCGTCTCAAATCTATTCTGTGCTTCGGCCACGCTCTGTTTCTATGCACTTTACTCGCTGCCGCTGCGTTGCGACCCAAGCCACCGTCCATTCTTCCCTCCCGCCCTTTTTTTCTGTCCTTTTCTCCCAGCTCTGAACGTAGAATTCTACGTCTCCTCGTTACGTGAAGCGCTCTTTTATGTCCCTCCTTCGTTTCGCCTTCGGGCTTCTTTCGCGCTGTTTCACTCAAGTCACAATGAACGAACCAGCCCAGAAAAAAGTTCTGCTTGATTTCTTTTTTCCCCGCGATCCCACACGTGGGTGGCGGGCGACGACACTTATTCACTCCTTTCCAGTTCCGTTTTCTTGCATTTTGTTTTTTTTTTCTTTTGAGCTGATCTTCTCTCCCGCATCGTTTAATTGCAGGCTCTGTCCGAAACGTCGACTCGCAATATATGCTTCCATAAATCTAGCGTTTTCAATTTCGCATTTCGCCTCTAGGAGCCAAGCACGTTAGTTTTTTTGTGCTATATATACAGGGTGTCCCAGCTAAATGTAACCAAGCTTTTAAAAAAGACGAAGTGTCCAAGC
This sequence comes from Amblyomma mixtum, assembly GCF_055824585.1. Lineage (NCBI taxonomy): Eukaryota > Metazoa > Arthropoda > Arachnida > Ixodida > Ixodidae > Amblyomma > Amblyomma mixtum. The sequence goes on from NC_143014.1 coordinate 401,929,895, forward strand.
TTCGTGAGACCAACTGAGGGTTGTTGCCAGTCGCCTGTCCTAGTCTGCGGTATTTTTTTATTATGCAAACGTAATTAATTAGCAGAGACTGATTAACTAACTTTTTAATTATTGTCTTTAGGAAGAAAGTGTGAAGGCAGGAATTGTAGATCCCATAGAAAAATAACTGGTCGCCGTATTTGCAACCAAGTACCACTGATACAGCTTCTTTTATTTGCCTCAAAAGAAAGCCTGCGAAATACAAAAAGAACCACGTGATAGGGAAGCAGTTTCAGCGCTCCCGGACGACCGATCAAGCAACGACATAGCTTATCTTTGCAACGCTGTCCCGAACGAATGGGGTTCGGCGTTTTGCGATGGTTCCGAGGTATACACCAGCAGCTCTCGCATGGGCGCTAGGGCGACCGCTGCTTCAGCGCGTGACGGTGCAAGTTCGCCGGCACGGCCACATGCCTATCGCTCGAGGCGAGGTTTCGCGTAAAAATGCGCTCCATGCGAGCAGCGCTTCACCTCCTTGAAAACCAGCGCCCGCTTACTTTCGATGACGCATAAGCAGTTCCTGGCGCGTATCTCGCCACCACCTCAAAACGCCGAACCCTGTTCGGGACAGCGTTGCAAACATAAGCACCACCCGAGCATAAGACGTCAACCCGAGCGCAGCCATACGGCTGCCATATGGGTGCGCTCGGGTGGACGTCAATGAGTCATTACTCCCTTATTACAAATCTACTCCACCTTGGGGGAATCCCCTAAAACATTTGGTCAACACTGTTCCTACTTCGAGTTACTGATCAATTCGCTCTCGCCCTACTATAAGCTTGCCGTCCCGGTGAGCTCAATTGGTAGAGCGAGTGCTCCGGTGAAGCGGTGGTCCCGGGTTCGAACCCCGAACCAGGACGAATTTTTCTTTAACTCCGAAGTTTCTGAGAAAGCTGTATAGCTTTCTTTGTAGCCGTATGGATGCGCTCGGGTGGATGTCAATGAGTAATTACTCCCTTATTAAACACACACACACACACACACACACACACACACACACACACACACACACACACACACACACACACACACACACACACACACACACACACACACACACACACACATATATATACATATATCGGGTGTTCCACCTCAGAGTTCACACAATTTTTAAAAGTAGGCTTTTTGAGTTAGAAGAGCGCTTTTTTCCGCAGAGTATCTAAGGGCTAACTAGCAAGCTGGTTAACTAATTTTGAATAGTTAGTTTCTAACCCTTACTGTTAGGATCCTAAACCATAGAGGGGCGTGTAGCCTGTCGTGAGAAATATCCATATCAGTTGTTAGAATTTCGAAAACGCGGGTACCCTCGGCGTTGTGGCCCAACAAATTTTGCCGACATCATGCCAAAATACATGCACTTTCGAGAAGCTTGCAGGCAAAGCAACTTCTGTAGTGCACGTAACTCACCGAAATAGCCAAAATTTCTTATGCCACACCGGCGAGTGTACCCGCGTTTTCGAAATTCTGAAAACTGATATGAATATTAATTATGGTGGGCTACACGCCTTTCAATAGTTAACGAGCCTAAGAGTAATAGTAAAAAGTCAACTATTCATTATTATTTAACCAGCCCGCTATAGTTAGCATGTCCCAGCTGTATTCTGATGTACTCCACCGCGGACATTAATTGGCCGAAAAAGCGTTTTTCTAACTTAATAGGGCTATTTTAAAAAAAATTGCGTTTCGCCCCGTCCGGCATTGATGCAGGACAAGACGGTCAGCGAGAATAATGTAACAAAGCTTAATGCAACGTTCCTTCCTTATTGTATTTGAATGCAAAAATGTTGTCCGCCGCTGCATGTTTCTTCCATTCCGATTAAGATTAAGTTCATTCGTTAGGTCGCACTTACACATTGAAAAAAATACACCACTCTTGTACGAGGTAACTGTGCAATGCAGGACCTCTGCAGTGCCAGTCGCATCATTTGCCAGGTAAAGGCTGGCTTGAAGCCGTGATGGCCATGTCCGAACACTGTTCTTGCTCGCACAATTATCAGTGAAGCCATTAATCAGGAAATAAAGGCCAATTGTTCTGCCAGCAGTCACAATGATGCGCGAACACTTTCATGACGCAGCGAAGACACTCCGAAATCCCAATCCGCATGTACTGACAGCGACGGCATTGCGGCTCTGCTTGAAATGTCAGGTTAACGGCACCGAACAAAAGATATAAGTACCACGCGAATGTCTGTGATTACATGGGCTCAGGCTTATAAAAGACGTTCACTTTGGGCGAATGTCTTCTGCGGTTTAGGCTTGGCGGAGAGGCAAAGCGACATTAGGCTGCGGAGTACAAGCCCATGGATTCGGTGCAGGCCGCGGAGTCTACTTTTCGACGGAGAGGAAACGCACACACGAGTCTGTACTCGCATTTCACCGCACGGCAATGAACCACAGGTGGTCGAAACTGAACCGGAGCCTTCGTCATAGGTGTGTCTCGTGGCATCCAGGTGTTAGTAGAGTAAAAAAAATCAATTACAGATTGAACACAGACATGAGCCACTGCAGAACTGCTTACTGTCTTACAAGAGAATACAACGGTTACAACGCAGCGATCACATGTTCAGCTTGGTAGAAACTAAATTGAAAGCTCGCGAAGGCCGCAGAAGACTTTACAAAAGCGGTAAAAGTCTCGCCGCTATCTCCGCAGCCGTACCGAAGGAATGTTTGCGATGAAATAAACACACAGCGCCGAGAGATATGAAGTTGATTTTCCGGCGGAACGGCGCAGACAGGTGTGATGTCGCGTACTCGACGACGCGCAAACAGGGTGCAAATAAACAACGAAAGCGCGCGACCGTACGCCACGTAATGATTTCGTATTCTAAAGAACGCCATCATAGGGAGCATGCAAATAGCCACCTAGCCGTCCAGGAGTGCTGCAGCAGACTGTACTGACCAGTGTTGCCGCCGCGTTGTACCAAACTGAATATGGCGCCACTTTCCCAATATAGCGGCTCCAATGCGCTACGTTCGTTTGTGCTGTCGCCCTTGAGTTGCGGGGAGCGCCCTGGACGTCGCCCCGAACTCGACGATTTGCGATACGGCGACCCCTTGCCCACGGGAAGCGGTAATCGGCGGAAGTTCCGATCGCCCACCGATAGCTCTCACCGCCGGGTATAGTTACCCCTCGTTTAGCATAGTCGAGTCGTGTACTATTAGTAATCAATGAAACGCGAACAAGAAAACTAAAGTGCCTACATAAAAACACCGATATATTAGATTTTGGAGAGCAGATACAAGCGAGGTTGATTAACACTTCCCAAGAAGTGTCTTCTCGCTTTCTAGATGAAATTACCCTCCACTACTACTAAGCTTCCCCTGGCTAAGAGCTTATTATTTTGCTGTTTGTGGCTCAGTTGTCTTGTTTGCGTTTCATTTCCTGCGGATGGTACGCCACTAACAATGGCCACAGCGATGGGTGGCGCGGAGCAGAGAGAGTGGCCTAGCTATCCAATAAGAACTGCACGATGCTGCCTACGCAGTCAATAGAATGAAGACGAACGACAAGCGAGGAAGCCCCTGGAGGGCGCAGGTGTCAGAATGCACTGTTTTCTTCAAGCGCCAGCTTTACTGAGTGGCCGTGACGTTCGGTTTCTGATCACTAGGTGGCGGCACTCAAGTCCCGTCCATGGAGGCCGCGTATTAGTGGAGGCGAAATGCAAAGGAATCCTGTGTGCTGTGGTACGCAAGTGCAAGTTAAAGACCTCAGGGGGGGAGGGGGTCGGAATTTGTACGCAGCCGCTCCTTAGGATGCCTCGTTCTTCTTCCCTCATCTCACTCCTCCGTCATCCCTTCCCTCGCTACGCGATTCAGATGTCCACTGTGAGTGCGACTGGTACCGCGTCATTGCTTTTATAATGAAACATTTGCATTTGCTTCCTTGTTTTTCCATGATTGGCGGCGTTAATGTAGAAACGCCAGCAGTAATACCACCATTCCTTGCGTTCCTATTACTTTTGTACGTGCACCTGTGCCTAGCGTTTCCTGCGCCTCATCGAGCCGCCGTGTCAAATTGGCCCTTGTTGCGGCGAATGAACAGAAACAGTTGAACTGAAAGAAACCTTTAGCAGATTTTTAGAACAGGTGCAAACCGGAATGAAAGAAACTGACTCAAAGAATATAGACGATTGCTACAAGAGAATTATGGACATTAAGCATGGCATACATTTAGCCGTTTTCTGCCACTATAATTACAAAGCCAGTTAATATCGAGTTGGTGGCATCAGGGGCACGCAAGAGTGTGAAACGTTCCCGCAGTAGCACTTCTAGTGTTATATTTGTGAACCATTGCGCCTTCGCGTGAAGTCAGTCCAAGGAAGCAGCTCAAAAGAGCATTCTCTGGGGTTTCGGAAGATATTAAAACAGATGCTGTCTGCGAGAACAATGACCTGCTACACATTCCAGGGTATTTTGTGAAGAACCAATCCGAGTGCCAAATATTCAACTAAGACTATCAGTGTGTAATCGAAGGCAGGAGCTGAATAACTGGAAAATTGTGTTTGCGAATAAATCGCGATCGTTGTCTTCTCGCTGCCCTCAGAGGCACCTGTAGCGACGCCAGTGTGATGGTGGAAATTTCTCTCGCTCCCTTCGCAACATTCCTCTCACTGTTTGAAGCGCCATATCATTCGGCCGTTCTACAGCGGAGCTTGCCGCGCTTACTCAGGGGTTGAACCGCTGGGAAGTTGAGCCCTAGGACTCAAAATGAAATCCCGACCGCGGCAGCCATGTTTTTACGGAAGCGAAATGCAATAGTCTTCTGGGCTGCGTGAAGTCAGTGCACGTAAAGAACACCAGGTGGCCCAAAATAATCCTGATTCCTGTACTCCGGCACCTCCTTCTATCTTTTGCCCCGCCGCGGTGGCTCAGTGGTTACGGCGCTCTGCTGCTGACCCGAAAGATGCGGGTTCGATCCTGCCGGGGAAGCTGAATTTCGATGGAGGCGAAATTCTAGAGGCCCGTGTACTGTGCGATGTCAGCGCACGTTAAAGAACCCCGGGCTGTCGAAATTTCCGGAGCCCTTCACTACGGCGTCCCTCATGGCCTGGGTCGCTTTGGGACGTTAAACACCAATAAACCAAACCAAACCTTCTATCTTTTGTATTTCACTCGCATCTTCATGCATTCTCCCACGGTGCAGTTAAGGCGTCCTCTGAGAAATTGCGCACTTACTACGCCTTTCCTAACCTTAAAACGAGGTTTCCTTGTTGGTATACTCTCAAAACATTCCCGACGCAGAAAGAATTGATGAAATATAACAAAGACGACGGTACCCAAACGCACATCGTGTTAGGCTATCGCAAGTAACTGAAATGAATGAGTGAAATGAATGAACGAATGAATGAAAACTTCACTGGGTTCCGGTTCGTCCTTAGCCGAAGATCAAAACAGGCAACGCGATAGACTGCGGCGATGATCAAGTGGATTAAGGCACCAGGAAACGAATCAGTTTTAATGCATAAGCATTTCTTGTCGTCTCACGAGTGGCGTGTACAGGACCTGTCAGCAAAGGGTGTCATCAGAGAGTGTGTGTCGTGGGTTCGGATCCCACCGGCGGCATGTGGTTGTTTTTTCTTCTGCTTTTCTAATCAATTATCTTTAAGCGATAACAGATTCAGTAAGTAATTTTCTAAATTGATCAACACCACAAAAAGTAAATAAATTAAAAAAATCCCCTCAGTCCCTTGGTTTCTGTGGCTGTTGGCGTCTCTCATATATATGTATATATATATATATATATATATATATATATATAACGTAATTCGGTTGACACACGGTAGAAAAACAACAACTTTATTCTAACGTTTCGACCAGGGTCTGGCCTTCGTCAGAGTGATGGGGTACAGGCAAAAGACACAGTTTATAAGGGAATGTACGCGGGGAGGGAACATTCTGATTGGCGCATCGCAGCGGCAAACACCTCAGTATTAATCCCCAGTGAATGATAAATGTAGTCAACGAAGCACAGTCAAAAATTACTAAATCATTGTGGAGGATAACCGCAATCACATTGTGAAAAAAATGTAAATAATAAAAAAATGTTTTGGTCCTAGCTCAAATGCACAAGAAAAGGCGAACAACAACAACAACAAGAAAAAATAATAATAATAATCATCACACACGAGAACACAGGTGAATACTACTTTTGATTAAACAACGCCTCTTGTGAAAGGGTATGGTACTAAGATGCGGTGCTGTTTCAGAGATAAACAATTCACTAAGACAGACAAAATAAAAAGAAGTAAATTGTTTATCTCTGAAACAGCACCGCATCTTAGTACCATACCCTTTCCCAAGAGGCGTTGTTTAATCAAAAGTAGTATTTACCTGTGTTCTCGTGTGTGATGATTACTATTATTTTTTGTTGTTGTTGTTGTTGTTCGCCTTTTCTTGTGCATTTGAGCTAGGACCAAAGCATTTTTGTATTATTTACATTTTTTTTCACAATGTGATTGCAGTTATCCTCCACGAGGATTTAGTAATTTTTGACTGTGCTTCGTTGACTACATTTATCATTCACTGGCGATTCATACTGAGGTGTTTGCCGCTGCGATGCGCCAATCAGAATGTTCCCTCCCCGCGTACATTCCCTTATAAACTGTGTCTTTTGCCAGTACCCATCACTCTGACGAAGGCCAGACCCTGGTCGAAACGTTAGAATAAAGTTGTTGTTTTTCTACCGTGTGTCAACCGAATTACGTTTATGTTCTACCGGATCCATCCGATCTTCACCCCCTTCTTATATATATATATATATATATATATATATATATATATATATCGTACCATTGTAGTGTCCGTTCGTTCGCGCTCAAGGCCGCAAAAAACGGGCGTTATCATTTTTGTTCGTGACGCGAGAAGCGACCAGGCTAACGTTCATTGATCACAACCATGAAGAGCTGCATCTACGTTTTTCCAGATTACTGTAGATGATCTTGACCTGTTATCTCAAAGTTTCCTTGCCCGCTTTAAATTGAGCGATGCGGCGAGCGGCAGCATTCGTAGTTCGACGACTGACGAACGCGTTTCCTGCTTATGCCGCTGCCGTGCTGTTAAGTTCGTTTGGGGGCGCAGGTCAGCCCAAATAAAGAGCTTCGTTTGCAACTCTTGCTGCTGTCTTCCTGACCGCTGGACTGCCGTCATTACAATCTGACATCTGGTGGAGGTGCCGGGTAGCCTTCCATGCACCGGACACTCCCTGCAAGTCGTGCCGCCAGCCCTCTGAGTCATTCACCGCAGGACCTGACTCCAGTCCACCGCGTAGGCCGACGTCTGCTAGGGGACGCACCTGAGTTCGAGTCTCTGCCGGACCCTACCCAGAACCGAAAGCAAAGAGCAACGTCCGCCATGAGCTTGCCCCAGACGTCGACTGCAATCAGGCTGAAGCAGCCCCGGGTGCCACCAACCTTCGACGCTTCGCCTGGTGCCGACCCCGAAGAATGGCTGGAACTGTTCGACCGCGTAGCTATCTTTAACAACTGGGACGATGCTATGAAAATTAGGTACGTCTTCTTCGCCTTGGAGGGACCAGTAAGAATCTGGTTTGAGAAAGAGGAAGCTGGCCTTACGAACTGGGAAACCTCCAAGGAGCAGCTTCTCAATACTTTGACAAACGTCGTGAGAAAGGAGAGAGCCCAGCAGCTGCTACAGCCTCGCATACAACACCCAAAGGAGAGCGTTGCAGTGTACACTGAGGAGATAAAGCGTCTCTTCCGGTGTGCCGACGCGAGCATGAAGGAAGAAGAAGAGTAAAAGCTACGGAACCCACCCAAACCGTCGCGGAATTCGTAGAAGAGGCATCCATCATGGAAAAAAAACTTGATGCCAGAGCCCGCCGGTATGACTGCCAGCAGCGCGTTTTCTCAGCAAGGTGCCTGGACACCACTAACAACGATAAGCAGTGGGAGGTTCTACGTCAAGTGGTGCGAGAAGAGCTCCGACGATTGCTGTCAACGGGAACACAGCCGCAGATTAGATCGCTCATGGACGTCATCCGGGATAAGGTTCAACAGGCCTTGGGTGTGACACCGACAACCACGCAGCCTCTGCAGTCCCCAGCCATGAATTACGCCGCAGCAGTGCGCCGTCCTGCACCTCGATGACAGGACCCAAGTCCCTATCGCTCTCAGTCAGCTGCGCTGGACCGCCGCCCTCTCGCCCCAACCCGCCCGTCCTACAAGCGTCGCACGCGGCCGAGGAAATGCGACGAGTGGAGAACTCCCGACAAGCGCCGCCCACTATCCTTCCACTGTGGCGAAGCCGGTCACATCCTCCGGCACTGCCCATAGAGAAGAATGGGCATCCGAGGGTTCTCTTACGCCACCCCACGACCCCGACCACGGCCAGCGACCAGCCGAAATCGAGGAGTTTTAGTGTCCGGAAGAATGCTTATCGCTGAGCCGCCTATCACGTTCCCCGTCGCCATCGTCACCGCGCTTTTTTCTCCTAGCCGACGTTACGCCGTGTGTGGATGCTCCCCCAGCCCCCGAAGGTTAAAGTGAATAAAGCAGCCTCTAGAGGTAAGGTTGCTTCTAAGCTCAAGAACAAAGATCCTCCCCAGATGAAAAAAATCTAGCTGGTTTCAATTGGTTCTAACTGGTTTCAGCTGGGATCAGTTGGTCCCAGCTGGGACCAACTGGCCAGCAGTTGGGACCGTTTGGCCTGCAGTTGGTGCCAACTGGCCTGGAGTTGGGACCAATTGGCCTGCAGTTGGGACCAATTGGCCTGCAGTTGGGACCAGTTGGCCAGCAGTTGGGGCCAACTGGCCAGCAGTTGGGACCAATTGGCCTGGAGTTGGGACCAACTGGCCGGCAGTTGGGGCCAACTGACCTGCAGTTGGGGCCAACTAGCCTGCAGTTGGGGCCAACTGGCCCCAACTAAAATCCGCATAACTGCATTTTGGTTTAAGTTAAAAACGTGGTTTGTCCTGACTATTACCTCAATCCTGTTATTGATCACCTGTGTTTAAAGACACTTTTTCAGATCTTGCAATAGAGCATCAAAAAGCAGGCAGAAATTATGCACACTGGACATGCAACAATTCACATCTGAAAGGAAAAACTGTAAACCAAGATTTATTTCAAAATTTACACAGCAGACTTTATCATTAGTGAAAGTTTGATTTTATAGCATATATGCAAAAAAGAGCATATATTCACTGCAAGACAGCATACAGTAACAGGCAGTAAAAAATCATCTCGACTCTAGACAGCAACATTGCCTTGAAAGTCTAGATGCGGACACTTCGTCAATGACATGAAAAAAGTGCGCACCTTATTAAACAATTGTCCCCGTTGCATTTCATTTTTATCAGAAATGATGAGGATAGGCCCAGCATCAATCTTCACGTCAGAAATCTTGAGTACCCCACACACTTCATGATCGGCTCGGTGTGGAGTCGAGGTATCGTTTATGAGGCCGCATTATGCTGTTTCGATAACGCGACTAGGAGATCAGAACAGATTGCAAAACAGACATCAAAACATGCATCAAAACAATCAAAATAAACCATGCACGGAGCACACTTCAACGCGCGGCCATTCGGATTCAGATATGTGGCTTTCCCTTTGTATCGGGCGGTCCTTACAGAGAAAAACCTGCTAAAGTGTCCTAGCCTATTTTGGAGTCTTCCTCGTCTTCATGGAGATTTCTCTCCACAATGTCAAACGACGTTTGGTTGTTTTCACCGCCAATGCTGATGTTGATGTTGATGCGGCTGTGGATTTCGCCGATGTCTCCCCAAAAAGTACAATTTCTAAGCATATTCTAACAATTATCTTTATACGGTTGCTGCAAAACCTCACGACAAATACGAAAAGTACTTATATTTTTTTTTGCGCATTTGGTGCGACATCTCGCATTTTGTCTGGCATCGTTCAACCGCGTTTAAACTTGAACATAACCAGCGGTAGCCATCGCCATCGCTGTCACTGGCCGCACTGGCTGTCGTCGGGTCTAGTGATATCCCTAATATATTCTGAGCTGTAGGTATGTTTTAGATTATTTGCCCCATGTTTGCCTTAATAAGATTCCTCGCGGATATCGACAAGAAGCCGCACGTGGTGCCAGCGTCCGATATTGAAGACTTTTGCCCGACGACAACAGAGGATTTCGGCAAGTCTGTCTACTCGGTCTTCTTGACAGACAAAGAAGGGGACGGAGAAGACACCGGCTACTACGTCGCGCAGGTCCTCTTACTAGCCGGTAAGTTTTAACCCTGTGTCAAGACCCGGCACTCTGACAGTTACTTGGCGTTCGGTTACTGATTCTAAAATCGCGAATCCCGCCTGCGGCGGCATTTCTTTTAAGAAATGCAAAAACGCCTGTGTACTGTGCGATGTCAGTGCACGCTCAACTATCCAAGGTAGAGTAAATCAGTCCGAGCTCTCCATTATAGCGTCCCCCATAGCCCACGTTTGGAATGTAAACACCACGTACTGTACACACTATGTGACGTGTCTATCGTACTGGCATAGACAGAAGCAGACATTCAGCGCGCTTTGGCGTTCGAGTAATTGCCTGAGCGGATTGTTATTTTAGTGAAGCGCAGCAACCAGCACCAGCAAGAACTTAATTCGCGCTGCGCTAGGGTGTCAAACACGTGTAGCGCTGGTTCGACCAAGCCAAATCATGCTTAATGGTATTAATTCCTTTACCTACTAGAGAACTGAAATTAAGGGCATATTGCGATCGGAATAGAAAAATACGTGTAGGCTGCAAAAACACGGACATGAAAGTGGATTACGTGGGCCAAGCAAATATGAAGCAAAATACCTGGTCTGTTTTATTTAGGTTGGCTTGTTTTCGTTGCTGCTTCCCGTGGCGTGAGGTTAAAACTAGTGCAGATGTGTGTGCACACTAGTTAGCTTAATTTTGGTGCATCCCGCCAGCCGAACTACCGTGGCTGCTTCTGTTAGCGTTTTTGGTAGGTCATAATATATTTCATCTGTTTCAATTATCTGCATAATTGTGAATGGCCTCAGAAAGGGTCAGTGCTGATCTTGAGCTAAATTTTCAACCATTTTAAGTGTTAACTGTCTGCTGAGCAGTGCACTAGTCGGGCAATGTATGACTGTGATTGCTCACTACTTCAGTAAGCATGGCTGTTTATTTTGAATTATTTGGCCCTTTTACCACGCATGCTGTATCGTACATTGATAGCCATAAGAGATTAAATATCCTTGCATATAGTATTTTTTAATGTTCTACAATCTCATTTTCCCTTTCCTCTGTAAAATTTCACACAGCAGGCGATTCCAATTGTATTTGTAACTCGCGGTTGCATTTGTGCCTTGTGTGACAATTTTTATGGAATGTATGGCTGGAATTTTGCATTTTCTCATGTTGCTGCCCTTCCCAACTATTTAGTTTGGGAAGGCATACGCCAGCAAGACTGCTGCATAATGTGCACGTTGACTTTAAAGTTTGTTTTTTTCTTTAATTTTTAGATACAGTCTGGCTGTGGGGCTCCCAAAAAGGCGTGGATGTGGAAGGGACTGTGGCCATCATCCCGGGACTCCTGACCAAGAAGACTTAGGATGTGAAAAAACCTCTCCTCAGGAAGCTTGGAAGCACCTAAGTGCATGCTAATAAATAGTTTTGACACTTTTCATGCTGTGGGCAGTGTGTGCTGACTGGAGGGTCACTGCCTGCCTTTTGAGCGGCTTTTGACCAGCCTCGGTGCACTGTGGCAAAACCAGCACCAGTAGTAACCATAACCAGCTGGCAACTGGTCCCAGTTGGGACCAGTTGAACTGGGTTATGGAGTAATTCCCAATTGGGACCAACTGGCAGTGGGTCCCAACTGGGCAGCTGGGACCCATTGTCAGCTGGTCCCAGCTGGGAATTATTCCATAACACAGTTGAACTGGTCCCAGCTGGCACCAGCTAGGACCAGTTGTAATTTTTTCATTTGGGTCCATCGACGAAAACGCAAGACCATGCCTCAACTACGACGACAACACCGACAACGACGACGCGACCATACTTGAAGCTTTTACCGCTGCCGAGATAATTAACGTCGGAGTACGCCCACCGCAGCCTCGCTACTCGACGAAGCCGAGATCGGACACCGAAGACAACGTGCAATAGGAGAATGCGAACAAGTGACATTGAAGTTACGGTCGACGGTCACGCGGTTACTGCCTTGGTCGACACGGGAGCTGACTACTCCGTCATGAGCGGGCCACTCGCTGTCCGACTCAGGAAAGTAACAACAATTTTGGATGGTACGCTGATCCGCACCGCAGGGTGTGACCTTATTACGCCGTCAGGACGCTGCACAGCGAGAGTTACAGTAAATGGGCGAGCTTATGCTACAACCTTCCAGGTCCTATAGCAATGCTCGCGAGGCGTGATTTTGGGAACGGGCTTCCTGAATGAACATCCGGCGATCACCGACCTTCGATCTAAGTCGATCAAGCTTTTCACGGACAAAGCCACACCTGCTGTGACGAGCGCAACTCATCACGTGGCCTTAAAGGGACACTGAGGAGAAATTGAAGCTGGCTTGTATCGACAGAATAACAGCTCCTGATTACAAAAACGCCACTCATACTGACAACAAAGCTCTTGTAACGTAGAAAAGAGCAAGAACCAAAATACAGGTATCGCCGCCACAGGCCAAACTCGCAAGTACAAGCGTGATGACGTCATAGGACAAAACAGTGTTCCTAGAACCAATGGTTCTAGAAACACTAGAACACGAGAAGCCACGAATCACTGAGGCGCAGCCAATGCATGCGCAAATCTCCTTGACGTCGCCACATGGCGCCACGTATCCGGTAGCTACGTGCGCGCCTGCAGCATCGGGACCAATAAGCGCCTGCTCACCGGCAGTAGGCGGGCTCCCGGTATTCCGCTAGCGGTAACAAGGTACACGGTATGCTAAAGGTGTCTATTTGCTAGAACTTCCTTGACGACTTCGAGAACGGGATCCATCGTAACGCTGGCAAAACGCCGGTGCAAAAGTAAACGAAGCGACGGTAGCGACGGCCGCAGTAGCCGATAGATGCCTTGAACGTGCTGCCCGCGGTAGCTTCTTTTTCGGCTGCTGCCAGGCCGCACTGCTGGCCGTCAGAAATCACGGAGTCTGCGCTACGTCATGTGCACGTCATGTTTCACGTCACTTAGTCCTGTGTCGTCATAGGAGAATTCCAAGTTTGAATCAGAGCGGCGTGAAAAACTTTTTCAACTTCGAATCCAAATTTCTTAGAAATAAATGCATCTTTCGCTGCCGGCCAAGTGGCAACAAAGCCATGAAATGCCAAACTATCGGATTTTGCTGTAAAAAAATATTGATAGCTCTCCTCACTGTCCCTTAAACGTACTCGACGAAGCATTGAGCGTGCCTCCCCGATCAAGTGTCGTCGCCTGCATAGGAGTCATTGAAAATGCCGAAGGTGTCGTCGAGGGGAACACCCAGTTACTCCTGGATCGAGGACTGGGCGTCGCAAGGGAAGCCGCCCAAATCCGAAGTGGCCAAGCCTAGATGCTGCTAACCAACTTCACCGGAGAATACCGGCATCTAAACAAAGGTACGACGATTGCTTTTTTCGACGAGCTGGCAGACATCAGAGACATATTTGCCCTCTCCGACCAACCCGTAGAACCATGTGACCGAGGCCAACAACCCACGTTTGATATCAACCCAGCATTACGCAGCAGACAAGACCAAATATGCAGTCTTCTTCAAAGGTACAACGATTGCTTCTCATCAGCATCCTATGTGCGACGAACCCGGCTTGCCAAGCACCGCATTGTCAAAGACGAACACGCCCGACCACTGCGGCAGAGCCCCTACCGCGTATCTCCGCTAGAACGCCAAGCGATCCGCACGCAAGTTGAGGAAATGCTTCGTGACGACGTCATCCATTCATCAAGGAGCCCCTGGGCAGCATCTGTCGTCCTAGTGAAAAAGAAAGACGGCACCCTTCGCTTTTGCGTCGATAATTTACCGCCGCCTGAACAGCATTACTAAGGAGGATGTCTACCCCGGGTCCTCCCCCGCATTGACGACACATTGGATCGGCTGTACAACGCTAAGTACTTTTCATCAATGGACCTGAAGAGCGGCTACTGGCAAATTGAAGTCGACAAAAGAGATCGCGAGAAGACTGCGTTCATCACACCAAATGGACTCTTCGAGTTCAAGGCCTCTGCTCTGCCCCAGCGACGTTCCAGATACGGTGCTCGCAGGCTTGAAGTGCCAAAATTGTCTAGTCAACTTAGCTGACGTTGTTGTCTTCTCCTCAAGCTTTGAAGACCACCTCAGAAGGCTTCGGACAGTGCTAGAAACAATCAAGTCTTCAGGCCTAACGCTGAAACCAGAGAAGTGTCACTTCGCCTACGAGGAGCTGCTGTTCCTTGGTCACGTGGTAAGCAAGGGTGGAGTTCGCCCGCACCCCAGAAGACGGCTGCGATCGACGAGTTTCCACAGCCTCATGACAGGAAAGCTATACGCAGATTCCTTGGATTGTGCGCTCATTACCGGCGATTCGTCAAGAACTCTTCGCGCATCGCTGAACCTTTGACCCAACTTCCCAAGGCTGACGTGCCTTTTAAATGGCAAACGCTGGAAGTGGGTGGAAGCTTTCAAAGAGCTGAAGCGCAGCTTACAGTCCCCTCCTATGCTCAGACACTCTCATGAAAACGCCGAAAACGAAATTCATACAGATGCAAGCAGTGTGGGCTTAGGAGCGATCCTCGTTCAGAAAAATGCTAAACAGGAAAAAGTTATCGCGTACGCTAGCCGTTCACTGTCGAAAGCCGAAGCCAACTATTGGACGACCGAGAAAGAATGTCTCGCCATTATTTGGGTAATGTCGAAATTTCGACCTATACCTGTACGGACGACCGTTCAAGGTTGTGAGTGATCACCATGCTCTGTGCTGGCTTGCCAATTTGAAAGATCCTTCCGGCCGAATTGCTCGTTAGAGCCTGCGTCTTCAAGAATGCGACATAACTGTAGGCTACAAATCTGGCCGCAAGCATTCCGACGCAGACTGCTTGTCACGAGTCCCCGTCGACGCAGCTCAGGAAGAGGAAGACGACGGCGCTTTCTTAGGACCGGTAAGCGCCAGCAGTTTCACGCAGCAGCAGCGCTCGGATCCTGAGTTGCAAAGCCTAGTTGATTATCATAAAGGCAAGACCGCATCGCTCCCCGAGGGTTCAAGCGCCAGCTGGCGTGCTTCGTCTTTCACAATAATGTCCTCCTGAAGAAATTCGCGCCCAACAGGACAGTGCATCTTCTTGTCGTGCCCAAAAATCTCAGGCAAGATATTATGTAGGCATGTCATAATGAGCCGACTGCAGCGCATCTCGGTAATGCTCGCACGTTGCACGGCAATGAGGAGAAGTACTATTGGCCGCGGCTAGCTGCTGACGTTTCCCATTACATGAAAACATGCCGTGAGTGTCAGCGACGCAAAACGCCTCCGATTAGACCAGCCGGACTCCTGAACCCCATACCACCTCCAACTAAGCCCTTTCAAGCAAATAGGGATGGACCTCCTCGCCCCCTTTCCGACCTGTTCATCAGGTAACAAGTGGATCATCGCGGCCACCGACCACATGACCCGCTACGCCGAAGCAAAAGCATTGCCTAATGATATCGGAACAGAAGTCGCAAAATTTTTTCTCGAACGATTTCTGCTGCGACACGGAGCCCCCGAAGTGCTCATCACAGACAGAGGAACGGTGTTTACAGCGAAGCTGACGCAAGTCATTTTAAACTACAGTCAGACAAACCATCGGAGGACAACTGCCTATCATCCGCAAACCAACGGACCCACAGAGCGTCTGAGCAAAACCATCGCAGACATGCTCTCCATGTACATCGACGCCGAATACAAGACGTGGGACACCATTCTGCCCTACGTGATCTTCGCCTATAACACTGCCGTCCAGGAGACAACCAGGTTTACCCCATTCCAGCTTGTATAAGGCAGGAAGCCCACGACAATACTCGACGCAATGCTCCCGCAAGTTTCAGACGAAGAAAACCTCGACGTTGCCGCCTACCTTCATCGCGACGAGGAAGCCCGAAGACTTGCGCGGCTTCGCATTAAAGACCAGCAGCACACCGACGCCCGACACTACAACCTGCGCCGGCGAGACACGCATATTACAAGCCGGGTGATCGTGTTTAGATATGGACGCCAATTCGCCGCCATAGATAGTGAAAAGTTGCTGCGGCGCTACTTTG
This sequence comes from Amblyomma mixtum, assembly GCF_055824585.1. NCBI lineage: Eukaryota > Metazoa > Arthropoda > Arachnida > Ixodida > Ixodidae > Amblyomma > Amblyomma mixtum. The sequence goes on from NC_143014.1 coordinate 401,946,144, forward strand.
GTCCGTACAGGGTTCTCCGTCGCATCAGTGATCTCGACTGTGAAGTCATTACCGACGGCACGACAGCATCTCAGCGACGACGCACACGACCGGAAGTCGTACATGTCGTACGCCTTAAACCATATTATGAACGCTAAAGGGCTCCAAGTTTGCATTCTCCGTGTTGATTTTCATTTTTGAAGCATCGAGGCGGCGCTTCTTTGGGAGGGGGGTAATGCCGCGTATCATTGTAGTGTCCGTTCGTTCGTGCTCAAACACGCAGGAAAGGAATGTTATCATTTTTGTTTGTGACGCGGGAAGCGACCGGACTAACCTCGATTGATCACAGCCATCAAGAGCTGCATCTACGTTTTTCCAGATTACTGTAGATGATCTTGACCTGCTATCTCGAAGTTTCCTTGCCGGCTTTAAATTGAGCGATGCCGCGAGCGGCGGGCATTCGTAGTTCGACGACTGACGAGCACGTCTGTTGCTTACGCCGCCGCTGAGTGATTAAGTTCTTTTGCGGGCGCAAGTCAGCTCAAATAAAGAGCTTCGTTTGCAAGTTTTGTTGCTGTCTTCCTGAGCGCTGGACTGCCGTCACTACAACGTCACAATAGCATCCGGCGATGCCTTCATATAACGCCGGGAAATCAGTCAAAAATTCTGTTTCGACAACTCCTGTTCGCAGAGAAGGTGAAATAAAGAAAAACGAAATTACTTGATCAAAAAATAAAGCTCATATCTTGCTCGCTATGGGGGGCACCTACTTTCCAATATCGCCAATATCGCATAAAAAAAGCGGGCACATTTCCGTCTTAGAAGTAAGGTGCCATGCGTCCTATATTCCGTATCCATGCGTGAACCACCGTTTCAAAGCAATTTTGCGTCTTTTCCGAGCAAGCGTACTTAGTTGCGCCTGCCAGTCTTTCTCTGTTTTCAGCTTTTCACATTGACCCTAAATGGGAAGGCGCACCAGTTACTATTGCACCAACGCTGATGTGGTAAAACGGGTTCTCGCACCTCCTCTGTCCGAGACGCAGGCGAACACCAGCCAGCCGATACACAGCGCCCAGACGAGGTGGTGGTAGGAGGCGTACAGTGCCGCAACCCATGGCGCCGGCAGCGCGTCTCCGTCGCCCCAATCCTTGGTGCAGAAAAGCACGGTGGCTCCACCCAAGAACACCGCGCTCCACGAGGCCTCCTGGCACACCTGCACACGGCGGTCAAGGTGAGCGGTGCGGTTGGCACGGAAATGCAGATGGTGAGCGCCTCCAGCAGCAGAGAGTTATAGGCTTACAGCAGAGCATGTAGCAAAGCGTGAAGCGCCATCCGCTACCGTGATCCGCTTCCGTGGGGCACCGTAGGTATACGCGCTGATCGGTCCCGAGTCCCGACGCGGCAGGCGCGCACGCACCTGACGGGGACGTGGCGCCATCTGGCGCCCCCGTGGCGTTTTGCGCACGCGCGGTGGCACCTCGCGGAGGCGGATCAAGGAAGCGGATCGCAGGTTGCGCTATGCTACAATTGTCTAATGAGAAAGATCAGCGGGTTCTGCCGAGGCCAGAAAAGAACTAAACGAGCGATGTGTATTGCATAACACATGAAAGATGGCGCCTGGTAGCTATTTACGCTGCAGATGTGGTTATATGCGATGAATTCCCGTCCATTTTGATACTTACCTTTTCGTGAGGTGACTAATGCCTTATAGAAAAGAACCGATGTGAGAGTTCGAACTTAGTGTATGAAAGGGTGTTTTAAATGAACCCAGTTATCATGGTGAAAATTAACGCCGCTACAAAAAGTATTCGTATGTGTTCATAATGCTTGTCGTGGAGCAACCTTGCGAATTGTCAGCCCTGTGCTATTATTCAAAAAGTTTATTTGCGTGTGTGATCGTAATAGAATAGGCTATGAGAGCTAGCGCGTTCAAATTTGGATATGCCTGTTACTTTGGAAGAGCGCAGCTTCAGTCACACGGCGGGCATCAAAAAATATTCTCGGGTGCCAGTGTTTGAGTCTTTAATGCGAAAGCATTTCTAGGCTATGTCGGCGGTGTCGTGTCACCAAAACGTGTCCGCTAAACGTGTCCGCAGAAGTTGTCACGTTCTCAGAACGGACAGCATCAAACGACTGCGTGGTTCTCATCGATAGAGGACGGTGTCAGCATGCTGCGCAAAAAATTATGTGGATAGGATGATTAGTTAATTAATTATAGCTAATAATGTCGAAATCACGTCGAAATAGCGCGGACGACGATAAAGCGTATGGACGGCAAAACAGCGGTAGAAGGCAAAATATTGGGAAAATCGGAAAAAGGTGAAAATAAAGTTTGAATTTAAATGCATTTCATGAGCGATAATAATTCTAACAAAAAGTATTATTTACATACAAGAAATAGTTAATAAATGGCAGCAAAAATAATTGGACGGTTCAATAGGGTTCCTAGGGGCTGGACGGAGTTACGCCAAATTTGAAAAACAAAAATGCTCAAGATAAAAGAAGGTATAATAAGGGTAAATAAATCGGTTTTCAACTGAAGCATCAGAATATTACCCTGATTCAGCAGTTAAATTAATTAACAAGCAAAAAGAAAATGACAAAGAGCGGCAACGAGTGCCGAGGAGGCGCCAATGCTTTCGCATTCTCCCAGTGCGGGTCGCCGCAGTGATCTCTAAATGCTGGTGTAAGAAGATCTGATAGAGCTTCACTCAGAGACATTCTGAACCTGTTCAGCTTAGCACATGTCGTCGGTCATAATAGAGAATTATGAGTCTAGAAGCAGACGGCGTCTGGGTAGGAAGATCAACTGCAGCGTCCGTCTGTGATGCTTTCAAATCAGTGATTCGTAGCGTTGGCGGAATATGGTCACTGGCGCTAGGACTTGGGGTTCTAACCTGTGTTCAGAAATTTTTTTTCGTCACAAGATATTAATAAAAAGTGCTCGTTTCAAGACCTAGAAAATATATCAGTATCAATGAAAGAACCGTTTATTTTCTCAATCGATTTCAATAAATGCTCATTTCAAGACCTAGAAATTATATTAGTATCACGGAACAATTTCATGCATTGTAACTACAAGTACTTTTATTACAACAGCTATAGGGGACTTCTTTTCGGTGTTCTCTCATTCAGACTTCTGTAATCTGCATACATGATATACGACCAGAACCCTATCTGTGGGATATGACTGCAGAAATTAGGTGCGAATTTGAGGTAACAAACTTCTCTTTCAAAGACACCTCAAGATACCTCGAACTTCGTTTCCTTTCTGGGTGGAAAGTGGTGAATTTAATTTTGTCCCCTTCTGTCATACGTCGTAAAAAGCGCTTTTGTATGGGCCTCGACAAGAAAGCAGTTTATAATGGTAATTTTAAATGGTAAGTATAGCAGCTGTAGCAATTTGCTACTCTGCCAGTCGGGAGACTGCGTACCGTACGACAGCTCAAGAATTCAGCAGCCAATGCCCGACAAAGAAGACCCTCCAGCGGATGGCGGCGGCCGATTGTCATGGCGTCGCGGTTATGCCCCCGCACCTCCAGCAGTGGCATTGCAGGAGGCTTTCAGGTGCAAGAGGTTTAACCGCAGATTAACAGCATTAGCCGCGAATATGTCAATTGGCTGACGCCCTTGGCTTGAGGGCCTCCTTTGAGGAGCGTTTGCACCTGTACTCTTAAAGCTGTGCTGTAATCATTTAAAAAAATAAATTAATATATATTACCAGTATAGGAGATAAGTTGCGTTAGCGCACATAGCTCTTTTACAATTCATTTTCCTGCTCAAAATGGAATGAAAATAATGAAAATTTATTGTGAAAAGCCAGGCAAAACGATGTTTGGTTCCTAGGGGTTTAACGTCCCAAAGTAACTTAGGCCATGAGGGACGCCGTAATGAAGAGCTCTGGAATTTTGACCATCTGGAGTTCTTTAACGTGCACTGACATCGCACAGTACACGGGCCTCTAGACTTTCACCTCGATCGAAATTCGAATGCCATAGCTGGGATCGAACCCGCGTCTTTCAGTTCAGCAGCCAAGTGCCATAACTTCTCAGCCAGCGCGGCGGATCAGAGGATGACAAATAACATATAGCTAAGGAACAACTAAAGTGTCCTGCCACGCTAATACATACTAAGTTGAGGCTGTTAAAAGAATGACAACCCGCGGTACTTATGTAGAGCGGGGAGTTCACTCTAAAGGACTCGTCTACTATCTGTTAAAAGAATGAAAATTAGAAGTGCTCCCACTAATATATTTGTTAGAATGGGCAATAAAAAAAGAGACCTTTTCTGGTCTCAACAGCGTGACGTCAAAGGGGCAAGGCCCAATGGGAAAAATCACCCACTTTTTCTTCTAAACTGGTTTTGCATGTGTCGATCATTTTCCCATCACCTTTCTTCTCCCGTTTACAGACCCCTTGGTATGAGCAGGGTATGGGCAGCACCTGCTGCCCCTCCCGGTCAGAAGGCACATGATTTGCCCGCCAAACCAGAGGCACCTTGCGCCGGTTACAAATGCCGGGAGATATATTTAAAGTTGACGTTTGCTTCTTCAGTTCCTACCTCAGCAATTATGGTAAGGTGCAGCACACAGAGGCTGCTATGGAGCGCTTCACCACGCTACTGCCGGAAGCGACTCTGCAATCTCGCGCGGGCGGCTAGACTCGACGCAAGGACTCGAGCCCAGCGTAATCGCAGTTCAGTAGTCGGGAAAAAAAAATGTCAGCGTGAAATGGCCGCTGCGCGGGCGACTACACGCAATTTTTTAACCGTGCTTCATAATGTGCGTTCGATGAAGTGTAGCTGTATCCTATCACAACTACGTCGCTTCGCGACGCGGTGAATCCTATATAAGTGTAATCAGAGGAAGAATTTCCGTTCAGATTCCGCACCCTATGGCGCAACTGTTCCGTGATGCGGGGCCACTGGTTGCGAAAGGGAAGGAAGAGGCCCTTGATGAAGCGTGGCGAGGCCTTTTGTTGCGTGAGTCACACCACGCACTCACTTGTTCTCTATCTTTTCGAATCTGCGAGTCGCTCCGCGGAGTATGAAGCATGTTTGATAATTGTGTTTCTCGGAATTTCGCCCAGTGTTTGTGTGTTCTTAAAGCTAAGAATTGGAACTTGGACTGAAAGTTTTGTCACGTTACAGTGTTTTCTCCACGCGTCTTTGCAGGTGCGCACTGCAGTGCACAATGCATGGAGTTTGGCTCTTAACGTTTGAGTATAATATTATGTGTGTACCACGACTCAATTAAGAGTCGCTTTTGAGGGTTGGTTTCATGTTGCCGGGCAGCAGTGCTGTCGAAGCAAATTTTGTAATTTCGTGGTGGGTGCAATCTGGATGACCGTTTGCCTCGCTGCGCTCACTCGAGATGTTCCGAACGTAGTTCTTGCACTGATTCTATTTTTCAGCTCTTCGTTTCACCAGTGCACGTCGTTTGCCACTTCCCATAAGGGAGTTCGTTCATTAGGCCCTCATCTCTTCCTCTTGGAGGACGAACCTTGGGCGGAACGAGGAATATTTACCTGATGAAAAAAAGGCACACACATAAAGTTACTACAATGCATAGCCAAGTGTGCCGTTAGAGAAGCATTTAATTGATGGCAATACTCGCGCCTTGAAGAGCAAACCGTGTGCCCATACACTCTTCTCCGCAAATGAAGCATATAACAACAAAAACACGAAATAAAAACACACAAAAAATTATGGGGGCATCTAAGCAATTCTTGTGATGTGTAACTGCGAGAGCACTGCTTGTCGCTGAGTTCTTGACGGGGACTTGGGGGGGGGGGGGGGGGTGAACGTTATTTCACTCCAGCAGCCTGCTTCCCACATTTCGCTGCGTCGCGATGGTCGTGTACTTCATCGGCAGTGAACTGCCGACTCCGCCGCCACGCTTTGCTGTCTCGCCTGTTGATGTAGACGCGAGCGATTCAACTTGACGATGAAGTTTCCATAATGTCGCAACCTCACTCACCGAAAGCTGAAGGCGAATTAACGGCGACAGTGGGGTCTTTCTCTTTGGTGTAATCTCTAGCCGCGTTTACATGAGTACGACAGAGCCGCATCGCATTTCCTATCCTATCTCGCGGAGGCGACACGCCAATGTTTGCATCCACCACATCAAGTCAGGCTGGACAGTCGCATCTCGGCCAGTGTCGGCGGCGGAGTGGGCTAGCCGCTGCCGTCTCGATTCTGGTCTGCTTTGTTGCAAGAGTGAGGGGTATTGTACAGCGACCTGAGGAATATGGACGGGCGCCCCCCAAAGCTGCTTCCATTCCATTCCATTCTCGGAAGGACAGCCGCATTGATGGTGATGACGTCACTCATGTGCGGCGTGTCTGTTATGCGTGCCTGAGGCCTGAGTGCTCCTCCCGTGACGTCACGACAAGAGGCCCAGAAGCCCAGAGTCGCCGCCACTTTTGGCGGAGCTTAAGGAATCGCGATTGGAATCAACTAGCAGCAATAAGCTTCCATTTATCACTCCAGATTTTTTCTTTTGTTAAAATACTGGAATGAATAGCAGACACTTTACGCGGAATTTATTTTGAGGCACTAGCCGCAAACGATCCGAGCAAAGGTTTTTTAAGCACCTCTATCGCATTGCGCTCTCTCAGTAGATGTTTTTCTTTATGCATTACTTGAAATGAATTTGCCATTGTTTAAAACTTTACCTTTTTTTCACCTAGTTTTATGAACCACAGTGATAATGAAGAATTAAACACTCTCGATTAGCTTCACAACTGCGTATGTGTATTTTTATTGGAGATACATGCATTTGTTCTAAGATCATATTTTAAATGAATACGATCCCTTGAGGTGCTTGGCTTAGAAGTATAAGACGGGCATCCCGGAAACTTTGATGGGATTGCTCCTGGGCGAAGGCGCAGATGCGAAAGTGGTGCAGTGGTGGTGCGCCCTGTAACCTCGTCGATGTCGGAGGCCTCTCGCACGGTGTCAGACTCAATGAAGTGAAGCTGGCAAGCCTAGAAGGACGTGTAATTTTAGTTTAGCAGCTGTAACTTGGAAAGAGAGTTTTCTTGAAAGGCTGCATTCGCTACCTGCAATGCTAACCAGCTGCTTAGTTTAAATACACTATTTTTTACAGTACATGCGCTTAAGCTTATCGTATTTTGCAAAAGTAACTATTCTTTGAAGAAGCTTCGAACATCTAAGCCCCGTTTCACATGCTGCGACTAGAACGAAAATAGTCGTCCTAGTCGGTGACGCCGCAGTGCGATTTTCGGTCAGTGCCTTCACATGCAACGCTGTACTCAACGAATTCGGTCGGCGTGACAAGCAGGGTTGCTAGATGTCTGCTTATGCAACCCGTGAATAAACACGACTGTAATGCAACATGGAATGTGTTTATATTATATTATTCATGCGTACTTTTAGATACCAGGTAACATTTCATATGTTTTTAGTAAAGTAAACAGTTTTGAATTATTCAAAAAGTACGGTGGTGCGCTGAATGAAACCCTTGAGACGTGAAAATAGCGCGGGCCACCAAGGCGTCGATATAACGCTTGGGCTCGCGCTGCTCGGGCTCTCCCCGCAATTTGGCAATGGCGACAGTCGGAATGTACGATCCCGAAGGCGTGCGCCTTTTGATACTCGAGGAGTACTACCTCCTCGAGAAAAAAAAGTTGCTGATTGCCATGGACCCAGACAGCGTCTGTGAAGCGGAAGACGTCGACACGCCGGCGCTTTCCGCTTCCTTCGATGCCGAAAATCGCCGGCTCCTGTTGCTCGAGGAGTACTGCCTCCTCGAGAAGAAGATGTTGTTGGAGGGCCTGCCGACACCGAGGCGTTGGTGGGTGCGGCCAGTCTGGGAGAACAGGAAGGCGGAGTCTGAATTTTACACAGCCGTGAGTTGAGAACTTTTAATGCCGCCTTGTGTGTTTTTTAGCATATTTGCTGCTTGCTGAGTCTAGCCATAATCGTGGTGTGCAGATGCCACTCCTGATCTCGGGAGACCGAGATTACTTTCGGGGCAATTTCCTCGCTGGCGTCCCAGAACCCTCCTCGCATCGCCGCCCGTCCTCCTCCGCTCCCCTCCTCCTCCTCTTTTTTTCTTTCACGGCTGTTGCGCTCTTCGGTCTATTCCTCCGGCGAGTCTGCCTCCGCGCACCGCCGCCACGAATCTGCGCGTCTTCTGGACCACGCGGTCTGTGTTTAATATTTTTCATGTTTTATAGTTTAATTTCTTTATTATTTTGTTTCTTTTCATATTTGCATTTTTTTATTTGTTTTATTTCACTCACGAAACCCGTGCGTTCACTAGATGTGCCTTTTCTCTAATATTTTTCGTGTTTTATGATCTAATTTATTATATTTTTGTTTCTTTTCATACTCGCAATTTTTTCATTTGTTTCATTTCACTCACGAAACCCGCGCGTTCACTAGATCTGCCTTTATTCTTGCTCAAACCGTGTTCGTGGCGGCGACTACCATTGAACTGCCAAACGCCCTGGTTCGATTCCCAGTCTCAATAAGGTTTTTTTTTTTGTTTTCTTCGCCGGAACTCGAACACACTTGCTAGCATTCCCTGCTCACGGCAGTATGAGGCATTAAAGGCTTTCGCCTTAATAAAGCGATTCTGCTCGTATTTTCTTTCACAGCTGTTCTGCTCCTGGCGAGCTTCTAGGGCGTCTGGCTCGCGATTTTCGCGTTGCCCTTCGAGCCATTTGTGTGGCCGGCACGTTCCTCGCGCAAAGAAGGCGACTGCGCACGTACTTAAAATGGCGTTAAAGGGCGATTCACACGACGGTCCGTTCGCCCGCGGCCCGCGCACTACCTGGTCTCCTTCCGTGATATTCTCTCGTATTACCGAGACAAACGAATGGAATACGCGCCCCCCGCTCCGTCCCTCACCATAGCGCAGGCTGCACATTGGCGACAACTACAAACCCGGACTGCTCAATACCCAATACTGCTGCATGCCCGATACCCAGACCAATTCTCGTCATCATGCAAACTTTTGCGGCAAACCAGGCGCCCCTACGATTTACATCATTGGCAATAAACGTTTCCACCACCACCTACGTGTTCATGCGTCAGCACATTGAGAGGCGCGCTGACCAGGCCGCGGTCCAGAAGACGCGCAGATTCGCGGTGCGCGGAGGCATAGCCTCCTCTATTTTTTCTGTGCCTGGTCAAAGGCTGCTGAAGCGCCGTCTGACTCCGCCGTGTTTCTCCGCGGGGCGGCGCTGCCAGCCCAGGATGGATGGGCGTGCGCGTAGTTGCGGCCGGCTGCAGGGGCTTCGGCGGCCGCGGAATAAATGTGGCCTTTGCCTACTCCACAAACGACCAACTCGTCCTAAGCCATTACCAAAAGTATATAAAAGCAAACATTCGACAACACAAAAACGACGTCCGCAACTATGCAAGAAAACGCGCAGTCCTCTAACCGAACATTCCTAAGACACACAATCAACATCGACGAAACCAGCACACTCAGAGCCGGAACAAGTTAGCAAAAACGCGCCTAATCCTTGTGCACTGAAATGCGCAGCAACCCGGAATAAAGCGGCGCTAAAAACAGATTTCGAATTAGCTGAATGAAGCCCGGCCGGCGACCGAAGCAGACGGCCTGTACAAGGCGCCGAAGAAAAACAACAACACAAGCAAAGCGACAAAATCAAACGTTGAATGCGTCAAATACCTCATTGCTAAAGAGGGGTTCAAGTTTGTTCTGACCAGAAAGTTTTCTTCGGACCCCATAGAGTCGTTTTTTGGCTGGTTAAGGCGGTCTGCAGGAAGCAATGATCAGACAGATGCTAGAGCGGTACTCGCTGGCGTAGAGGCCTTAAAAACTGGGTTAGTGTCTGCTTCCCAACACAGCAACGTAATAGAAACGGAAAGGCAAGCACTTGGAGCACTGAACAGTGCACAGAAACTTGCAGTCACCCAGCGCGCGGACGACTTTCCACCGGAGGCGAAAAGTCTCCTTGAAGACCTTCTCAGGACACAGAAAACGTTGCTGCCAGCGCCAGACACTGCAGCACTTGCGATGTTAGGAGGTTATTTGGCTCGCGTCGTTCAAGAAAAAATTGATTGCAGCAGCTGCAATGCTCTTCTCACGCGACCAGCCTCATCTGCGCCCAGTGACAGTTTGATCCGTCTTCAGGACAGAGGAGGCCTCCTTTATCCTTCAACGCAGTTTTTGTATGTTCTGTACGCCCTCAAGAGCTACGTCGAGGTGTTGCTCAACAAAAGACGGTTCTTATCAAAACCCCTGCAAGCTGCAGTCAACAATGCAGTTGAGGCTCTTGCAGAACATGGAGCACTGAAATGCGAGCTTGCGTCCAATGACCACCACAGCCAGCTTCTGAAACTCATCTGCGGAAAGTTTTTCCGCCCTGTTTTTGCGAACTATGCCTTATCGGTGACGGACAGGAACGATGTAGTGAAACCGCTGACATCAAAGCCTCTATCTAGAAAGATTTTGAAGTTGTGAAAACATTTTTGCATGTATGTTTTATTCTATATACGACAGTAAAATTTTTTCCATTCACTCATCTGCTTATATATTGGGTCAGATACGACCTATGCTAAGAATACGTGTTTTGTACAAAGAGGCACAGTAACAATTACCGTCGATATAGCTGTAAACTTAGGCATTCATCTCGGTACTGGAGCAACGTTCGATATGTATGCCCGGCCGCCGATTTCATATTTTCCTTGATGAGCAGCTTTTACTGAAGTACATGTGCACATGGCTTAACAAAAACAATTTAGCACTTTAACCATCGTGTCCGCACATCAATCTTACTAAACGGAGAGTAGTATACACAGTAGCAGAATTGCGCGCCGTCTTTTACGCTGCGTGCAACTCCTGCCGCGTCGTCTGCTCCATCCTTAAAGCCCCTCGATAATTTGAAAGTAGCGACACTCTCCTCCACTCCGGCGTTTTCCTCCTCGAATATCCTCGCCCGCCGGCTGCGCGCGCTGCACACGGCACGCTTTTTTGGCCATCGCTCGCTCGCCGTCCGGGCAGTTGGCTGACACATGCGCGCGCTCTTAAGTTCGCGCTTTTTCCACGCTCTGTTATTGAATAAAAACAGGAGAAAGACATGCGACACGCGTGACTACCACGAGCCACATAAATCAGCGTCTCGTACGCGCAATGAAAGTGCCAATTACGAGCGCTTGCGGCCCGAACAAAACCACTTGCTGCATACATCTCACATTCTTTTTGACTTTTCAATACCGTAAGTTTCAACACGTCATAGTATATGAAGCATAATATTTACAATATATGTGAACATTCCTGAATATTTTCAGCATACCAATGTTTAGTTAAATGTATATTCACTTCGAACTAATTATCGCGAAGTACAGTTTATGAAGTTGTTCACGCCGGCGCATTTGCTTCAATGGCCGTCCTAAAATTTTTCATTAAGGTTCAGAATGAGTTTGGCACCGCGCAGTGCACATGCAACGGCTTAATCGTTTTTGTAGTTGAGAATTTTCGCGGTGGCTTAAAAACGAATATGAACTTTTCATATAAGCATGAAACGACTTCAGCTCCCGCTGTCGGCGACCTTGAGGTGATGTCGAGCCGAAGATGAGAACCAAAGATCCGCGCACCGATTTTCCGTCATCCAAGGAAAGTGTCCGCACCCCAAAATTTGGCCCCCTCAACCACCGAAATTTGACCTTGTCCGAATTTCACCAAAATTGGTGTCAAGCCTAATTTTAATATGACCAATTCAATGGTGAGCTCCAAAATTAGGTGGGCTATCCCCAAAATTTGTCTCTCTGGACCCCATAAATTTGACGTCGTCCATATTTGACCAACATTGGGGTCCACCCTAATTTGACTATGGGAAACTCAGTGTTGGCTTCCAAATTTAGGTAGACCACCCCCAAAGTTTGGCACACTTGGGCATTTTCCGCCCACATTCTATTCCTTTTTAAATCCGCTTAGAGATGTTTCGTTAGGAAAGAAAAAAAACTGATAGCAACGACCGTGACAAAACCCAAGAGAAAGTTATAGGGTCTTAGCAATTTGGTCAGCCACAGTCAAGGCTATCCTAAAGCAAGTGCCTGACTAATATAAGCCTTGAGTATACAGTCACAATATGACGCACAGTTTTTAAGATGCAATGTTTTTTACAGATGAGTCGTGTAGTTTTACGCCGAAAATATTCATAAAAACCACGAATAAGCCAGCTGTGGACATCTGTCACCCGTTGGGTGCAGTTCTCAAAACAAAACACAGAAAACAAAAACATAATTAGGGAAATGAAACAGCTCAGATGTAGGCCTATAGTTTTTGAGCGGATGATGTATTCAACAAAAGGCTACGCGACCATGCTCAACTAAAGCAAATGATCACAAATTGTAGCAATGAATATACAAAAATGGCATGCATTGGATATTTACAATACTTGAGTAGATTCAGGCAAAGATGGAAAGCACTGAAGTTATTAAAAAATGAATTATTTATGTGAATGCAATATGAGGTCTTTTCCGAGAATGTGGCATTGATAATCTCACCTGGTAGAAGCGTAACGGTTCAGCAAAACAACAAATAAGCGTAGATCGTTAGACAAGTTGCATTCATAAAAAAATCTAGGTTAAATCTCGCTCGGGACATGCGCCGCATTACTGCGATTGTGCACCATTACCAGGGGTTCGAAAAATTTACCGCACCGCGGATACCGCAGCACGCATACCAACACTTTTGCTTCCACACTTGCTAACACATGCACACACATTGTATGCATCAGCCTCCGCTATTATAGCACGTTGAACGGAACCATGAAGTGACAACAATAACACGCATAACGACGCAAAATGATCAGTGAATTAAGTGAGGTTGTTGGCTTTGTGATGCGCATGCATGCAGTTTCAGTATACACAGTTGCTTGGAAGAAATGCACAGTTGCTCGCAGAGGTGGGCAGTCTTCGTCGGGGTAAAGTTCTTGCGGCCGATGTTGAGCAGCCGCTTTTTTCTTCTAATGGTGTCTTTCTTGCCGCTCGGAATCGCGAAAAGAACAAAGGCTTTTTCATGCCAGCTTGTGCACTGAAATGCGCAGCAACTCGGCATAGCGCTGCTCTAAAAGAGCGCGAATAACGCGAAGTGCAAGCGCACAATGCCAGGGAGCTCGGTCGTAGCAGCGGCGGCTGGCCAAAAAATGGCGCCGACAAAAAATGAAAACACAAAAAGAGCGAATTTTCCGCGCGCTTTTCCCGGAGACCGCCCGCGGAGCCAATCACCGTTGAGAAAAGCGCCGATGGGAGAGGTGAGAGAGGAGGATCGGCGAGGGTGCGCGGCGCGGCGGCATAGTTCACAGAAAGACGCTACTTTCAAATTATCGAGGGGCTTTACTCCATCCTGGGCTGCGCGCACCACTCGTCGGCAGCTTCGCGTACTAGCACGAACGGCGCCTAACAAGTAACAACGGCGTTTCCCGCGATTGAGCGGGCACGAAAAAAATAGAGGAGGCTATGGCGGAGGCAGATTCGCCGGAGGAATAGACCGAAGAGCGCAACAGCCGTGAAAGAAAAAAAAGAGGAGAAGGGAGAAAAACAGGAGGAGGAAGGGCGGCGCTGCGAGGAGGGTTCTGGGACGCCAGCGAGGAAATTGCCACTTTCGGAAGTTCTACCGGATGACGCCGGAGCGTTTCGAGGAACTCTATGCGCTGTTGGAGGATGCACTCACAAAAGATTACGCGACACGTGAGCCACTTCCTTCACGAATGAGGCTCGCGATCACCCTCAGGTTAGTGGCCATGGTGTTAGAATAGGTTAGGTGTGTGAACGGGCCGTCCCGCGTCGGAGAGCAAGTGGCGAGAGCGAGGAACGAGTTTCCGCCAGCCGCCGAGAGATGGCGCGGACCGTTGGTGGCTCAGTGGCTGCGAGCCCGCGGCACCCGCGTGTGTCAATGCTTGTCCGTCGTGTGCGTCTTTCATTTTTCTCGCTGTGCACGTGGCTTTCGCTGCTTCTTCTTCTTCTTCTCCACATGCTGCTATCCACGCATCGTTTTCTTCGATGGTGTATTCTGCGTTTGCGTGATGGGGAAAAAGTGCTTTGTGACCCGTTGCAATACGGGCTACAAATCCTGCAAGGAGAAGTTTTCGCTTTTTTCGGCGCCGAAAGACGACGAACGGCTGCAGCTGTGGCGGCGGGCCATACCAATAAAGGACCGAGCTCTGCAAACAACAGATTACGTTTGTGAACGACATTTTGAGCCGAGTTGTGTGTCCAAAACCTGGACGGCAGAGTACAATGGGCATGTGCTGCAAAGCGCACCATGACGTGCGTTGTTAGCAAAGGACGCGGTGCCCACGAAATTCCCTGACTGTCCTGCCTACCTTTCGAAGACTTCAAAAAGCAGAAAGCGACCCGCCGAAAGACAACCGCTAGAACCGAAAAAACTGAAGAGCGCCGAACCTTGCGCAGAAGTCTCAGAAGAAGGTAGCATGCGCTCCTCGTCGATTACAGCTGAGGCGTACAACGTGACAGCGGTTGAAGAAGAATCTGATTCCAACTCACCAACAGCGACGATATCAGTATTCGCAAGCTTGTTCGAAAACCCTCCACTCCATGCTCCACTCTCGTGCCTACCGTCTAAAGGCTGGAGTTTTCACCGACTCGAAATGGACAAAGTCAAAAGTGTTGTCTTTCTTCAACTAAAACGCTCCAGGAGATCTGCCAGCCAGTTGTCGTCGGATACCTCACGTGCTGCATCGGCGGACGACGTCACGTCAGACACTAATGAAGCAACGTGCTCGTGGGGCGCCATCTGTCCTGCTGCTTCTCTGATGGCTGCCAAGCTCGTCGAAATTAATGACAGAATGGAGGTGAGAGTAGTGGTGATGGGCAAAGTCGTTTCCTTAGAGGATTTGAAATGTGCAAGCTCTGTGAGATCTTTGGAGGACGTTAAAACTATTCTGGAGCAGGTAGACAAAGTAAGGCTTTGTACTGGAGGACCAAGCGCCAAAGAGTATCCTAAGGCTGAGCCGCAAAGTGCGTTTCTTGATTACGATAATAAATGGCGCCACAAGATATGTCCACTAATCCTCAATGCTGCTGAATCGGTTTGCCAGAAGTGCTCCAGTCTCTCAGACACATTCCGAATTCGCCAGAAGAGGCTAATGGACAAGCAACGCAAGTTGAAGCCTGGTGGTGCTCTTTTTTCTGCGAAAAACTTGCAAAACGGCGAAAAACTTGCAACGCTCAGGCGTGCGAACTATGCCCTCAAAAGATCCAAGAATCGCCTTTGTAACCGGCTGAAGATCCTCACTGCCGAGCTTAAGCAAGCCCGTGAGCGCCTGCAGACAATTTCTGGAGAAGACCTTGAAACGAAGCTTTCCGAAGCTGAGCTACCAGGAATACAGCTGACAGCAGTGAAAGAGTGTTTGGCAGCTGCCAAACTGGCAAATAAAAAGAGCAGGCGCTACACCGAAGACTGGCTTTTGCTGTGTCTGTTACTGCACATTCGCAGCCCATCGGCTTACTCCTTCCTTCGAGAAAATGATGTTCTACCGCTTCCTTGCGTCACCGCAGTGCCAAAGTACTTAAGTTTGGTGAGGGTGAAGTGCGTATTTGACACGCGATTTTTTGCCGCATTTAAGAAAAAAATGGCAACCAAAGACGAGTTCCAGCGACATGGGATTTTGGTGCTCGATAAAATGCAAGTGAGAAAGGAGATGAGAGTGCACTCGAAGTCAATGACTTATTGTGGATTCAGCGATTTTGGGGACAGTTCGCCGACCAGCGATGACCTCGCCGACTGTGGACTGGTCTTCACTTTTCGAGCATTTGGGGACCACTACTCACAGCCAGTTGCTGTCTTTGCGAGCAAGGGTCCTACAAAAGGGACGAAACTTGCACAGCTCATACTAAAAGCGATATTTCTCCTGGAGGAAGCAGGTGCGTTGGTCGATGGAATAGTGTGTGACGGAGCAGCTACTAATCGCCTAATGTGGAAAGAGTTTGGAGTGAGTGGGGCTCTTCGGCACACCAAACACTTCTTTACTCATCCTGTTGACAACAAACGCAGTGTTTTTGTTTTTTCCGATGTGCCTCACCTCCTCAAATGTGTGCGGAACCGCTTGCATCGACAAAAGGTTTTGGTTGTTAACGGTGAACGGGTGCACTGGGAGCACTATGACAGACTGTTTGTTGAAGATTCCAAGCAACCCGGTCTGGCACGTGTATGTCCTAAAATAACATTTTCCCATATCAATCCAACGAACACTGAAAAAATGCGTGTCAAGCTGGCGACCCAGTTGTTCAGCCGTAGTGTAGCAAAAGGGTTGGAGTTTTATTCGAGGAGAGGCACGCAACGATTAGAAAACGTGAAAGGAACGATGGAGTTTACCATGAAACTCAATGACCTCTTTGACGCCCTCAATCGAAACTGCCCGCAAGAAGGTATTACTGTGGGGAGCAAAGATCTGCGAGTTTTAGCTTCTTCATTGCATTGGCTAAACAGGTGGGAGCAAGATGTACTATCTGGAAAGATTTCCCGTGCAAATTGCCTCACCGAGCAGACCGCAGAGGGTCTGCGCGTGTCAATTTTATCTGCACTGGAGCTGTCTCGGTATATGCTTAAGGAATGTGGGTTCAGCTATGTCTTGACGGGCAAGTTCAACCAGGACGTGCTTGAACGTTTCTTAGGAATAATTCGCCAGGCAGGCGGCCAAAATGACCACCCCTCTATGCCCACTTTCCTGCAATTGTATAACATGCTCTCGGTGTACAGTTTGCTCAAGCCGCCAAAGTTTGGCAATTGCGAAGTCCAAAGCGCCAGTAATGCACATGCACTAACACTGAATGATATTAAGCTTGCGTTCAAGGCTGACACCGAAGAAAAGACACAGCTTCAGCAACTAAAACAAAAGCTGGATGGCTTAGTCGACGCGGAAGCTGAGTGTGAAGACGTTTTTGATCATGTGTGTACAGAGCCAGAGGTTATTGACTGTATAATTTATTACCTCGCTGGTTTTATGTGCCGAAAACTTACGAAGAGTACAACATGCTCAAAATGTAGAGAGTGCCTTATAGGAGAAGCTACTGCACAGTCTCTAAAAGAAAGTGCTCTAGTTCAGTGCAAAACTCGAGGTGGACTGTTGCACCCGAGTAGGACCATCTTCCACCTTCTGCAAGCAGCCGAGGCTGAATTTCAGAAGAATACTTTTCATAGAAATGTCTATGAATTGACAGTAGATGCATACTAGAAAGCTACCATTTTTCTTTTCCCTGTCCGGAACACAAAGAAGAAATTATGGCAGGCCTTCTGCATCACTATATAGCAATGCGAATGCGACAGGTCTGCAAGCAAAGAAAAGCTGATGCGAAAAACAAAACGCAGCAGCTGCGAAAGCTTGCTAAACTTGTTTAATGCGTGATTTTTTACTTATCTGTGTTTTTTGTGTGCCAGATCTTTTTTTGTGAACTAAACAGAAGATAGCATAATGTAGCCGGATCTCATGCAAACTTTTGATGCCAAAATTTGCGCAAACCTGTAGAATGTGGCCTTTTTTGTGATTGCAGATATGTGTGTGAAATAAATGTTCATGTAGCATTGTGTTTTTTTTTCAGAGCATGAACGCAATATTCGGCGCTCGAAAGCTACGCAGAAATTCGCACATATAACAGCTGCAAGCGAAAACACGAGAAACTCGTTTCCGGACGCCAACTTCCAGAAGTGCCGACAGTGTTTTGCATAATCAAGCGCAACACCGCTCGCATTATAGCTTAATATGAGGACAGGCTATTAGGAGCACTTTCAGACGTATCGCAGAGTAGGTGCTGTTACAGCCCGCATCAATTCGAAATTTCAGTGCGAGCGAGAGCGAACAGCCCTTATTTAGTGGCGTACGATTTTCACGGCGAGCATTTAATACAAAGCGCCAAAAGGGGTTAGGTTTATTCCGACTAAGGCAGAATTGGCTGTGATAAAATAATGCAAGTAGCCAGCAGTGCGCGCGTTCACCCTGTCCGTGCTATACTCGAATCCACGCAAGTCTACCCGCGCGTTTACGGGCGCTGCGCCGTCGAGGGCCCTAAGGCCCCTAAGGCCCCAAGTTTGGCGCGCCGCCTGCCGGAGTGCAGGCACACTACGAGCGCCGGCGCGCCGCGCCGGCGAGACTCGTTCGTACACCTAACCTATTCTAACACCCTGTTAGTGGCTTTACTGCGTACAAGTTCGTGGGGTGTCTGTACGTCTGCGGCCGATTTATGATGTCAAATTCTTGTTCGCATCCCAATAATTCTGTCATTCCTGCAATCAGTAGTTGTGGACTTGGAAGTCTGAAAAGTCACCGCACATACCAGAACGGGCAAGCGGTCATGTCTCTTACCTTGTTGCCACATGGCATTCGTAAAACTGAGCTGCAATATCGGGGCAAAAACTGTGTTTTTGACAATCGCTTCGGTAGGCTAACTATTTCATTGGAGCGACACAGTTTTGAGAAAAAGAATGTGGAAAGTTTTTCTAAATTTGGAGGGACTGCTCAGTGCCATAAATCTTGCATTAACTTTCTTCACCTTCTCTTCCACTTTTGTCTTTTAGGTACTTGGCATCGGGGATGCATATGCAGGAGGTGGCATTGTCCTTCAGGGTAGGCATCTCCACAGTAGCCGGGATCATTCACTTCACATGTCGGCTCCTGTGGAAGGTGTTGCAACCTCTCTGCTTAAAGGTATGCTTTATGGCATGTATACCTGAAGACTGTAGTACATGCTTTCGTGATCATGCATGCATATTTTGGGGGATGATGGCCACATGACCCATGCTTTCTTCCTTCATTTCGTGAGGAAATTGGCAAGTAATGACTGCAGACATAATTCAGTGGTTCCAGTTGTACAAAAGCTCCCAGGAATGTGTGATGAGGGGTCAGTGGGCATGGTGTGAAAAAAAACAAACTAAAGAGTGCCAGATGAGCGTAGGCTTTTAACTGAGAAACCGGAATGCAACGCTCGTCCTGTCTACTCTGCCTTTGTTTAGCCTCGTACAGCAGTTTTGTTTTCAGTTCTACAGTACTGCTATGGGAAGTGCCAGAAGCCTATGCAGCTATGAGTGTTTACGCATTGCATGTCTATTCACTTTTTTAAAACATACAAATTTTAAGATACACTGAAAGTATTAAATAAAACAGCATTAATGAACTTGTGTAATGCAGATGAACAGTGTCGTTATAATGCTGGTGCAAGAAAACTGTTTAGTCTTGCTGTGTTAACTTGAGATCTGTGTTCAATATACCCTTGAAATCTCCATTAGCACTTGAATTTATAAATATACCATCACTGCCTCCATGTAACAATCTGATCTCTTACACCACCCCCGCTCATAAATGTGCATCTGATGGCATGGCAAATTTTTATTTCAGATGCCAACAACTGAAAAGTGGTGCGAAATTGCGAATGGTTTCCACCAAAAGTGGACTTTTCCCCACTGCGTGGGCGCAGTGGATGGAAAGCATGTACAAATACAGGCGCCACCCAATTCTGGAAGCCTGTACTACAACTAAAAGGTACTACCAGTGCTTTGTTAGGTTTCAGCAATAATGCTTATTGTTTTGGTTCCTTGCAGGGCACATACTCCATTGTGCTGATGGCGGTTGCCGACAGTAACCTTAAATTTATTATGGTTGACGTCGGTGGCTACGGTCGGCAGAGTGACGGCGGCACACTAAGTGCATGCAGGTTCGGAAATTGCCTGGAGCGAGGTGTTCTTGGCTTGCCAGCCCCCAAGCAACTTCCCGGCTCTGCAGTTGTCGCACCCCACGTATTTATTGGGGACGAAGCCTTTCAGCTTCGACCTGATTTCCTCAGGCCCTACTCTGGCAGGTGCCAGGAAGAAGAAAAAAGGGTCTTCAATTATCGCCTGAGCCGGGCAAGGTAAATTATGGTCTGAAATGCTGTTCTCAGAACATCTATCAATATATGCTATTTATTTCCAGGAGGTGCGTCGAAAGTGCATTTGGTGTGATGGCCTCGCGTTTCCGCATTTTTCGACGTGTCATCAACCTTAAGCCGGAAAATGCGGATTTTGTGGTGTTGGCAACATGTGCATTGCACAACTTCCTCACCGAGGACGCCTACTACATCGATGGACAGTACGTGGACCACGAGGACCACTTCGGTAACGTAACCGAAGGACAATGGCGCTCTACGCTGGCAGCTGATGGAGGCTCAGCGATGCTGGGCCTGCAGCCTCCTGCTGGCCATAATTTCTCTAGGGCAGCAGCTGAAGTGCGAGACATTTTTTGCTCTTATTTTTCTAGTGCTGCCGGTTCTGTACCATGGCAGCGTGCATTTGCCGGGTTGCGGCCATAAATAACATCTTGTTAACAATAAAATTTCGATGGAGGCGAAATTCTAGAGGCCCATCTACTGTGCAATGTCAATGCATGTTAAAGGGCCCCTGCCCACCCCATGGTCGCAAACACTCTCTACCTCACTTTGAGCGAGCCTCCTCTCCTTCCATTCCCTCCTCGAAATTTTCCCTCCCGCTCCTCGTCGAGTAGGATCGGCAAGGTAAAATCACCCCTTCTTTCTCCAATGTAAGCCGGAGGCGTGGTGTCTGTGGAGTGCGTCACAGGGCTACGTCATGGCCCCGCCTTCAATAGAATTCTTTTCTTGGTTTTTCCTGCTGGGTCTGTTCGAGGGGAGGGGGGGGGGCGCTGCGGGCGCGCACACTGAACGATCGAGAGGCGCGATCGGCTCGACCACCTAGACTTGTTAGCGAGCGCATCCTTTCATACATCTGTTTGTCATTCCCAGTTAGCGAGCCACCTTTTCATTTTTTTAGGCCTCCCCATCGCTTCACGAGCGGAGGGGCGGAAGTCGGTTCTGTTCGAAACACACGGCGAAGTGCGGGCCCGGCAACCGCCCGTTTGCTTTTCATGTGTGTTTGTGTTCTGTGTGTTTGTGTCTTTTCTCCACTTCGAAGCCCATGTCGTTCATTGGAGTCAAGGCGTATGCAAGATGCATGAAGGATAAGCGGTGTCTGTGCGGAGCGGTCAAGTGGGCGAGCGAGGGAAAGGCTCTGCTGCACTACTAATTAAAACCTTGTTTTGGGGGGCTTGCATAGAAGAAAAAAAACTGAGAAGGGAGCGCGCACGCAGAGCGTCTCGTGACGTGATCACGGCGGGGGGGGGGGGGGGGGGGGCGAACCAACTCTCTCAGTTTTACTATTTTTTTACTTTTTATGGCTAGGGTTCAAGGCTGTCGCCGCACGCTCCCTCCGCAGTTTTTTTTTTGTTCCTTCATGCGGGTTTGTAGGCATGAGCCAGAACAGAAGGCGCTGCGGAAAGCGTTGTGCAGACGACGCGACGCCAAGGCTACGCCCAACCTTCTCCCGTCAGTCAGAACGATGCACCAATGGAGTGCCTTTAGCGAAAGTAACCCACATGACGTCAACGGGGTTCAGAGTAGTGGGACGGGCCGTTTTTGTTGAAGGAAAGAACGAGCGGGCTTTGATTTGAATTTTCGCAGCTTTTCGGGGCGCGCATGGCTCTAGTATTTTGCAGAGGTTATCTTCGATGCCTCATCTATGCAGCGGGCTTGTTTTTCAAAAATGTCCGGACCCCGGGCAGTGGCCCTTTAAGAGAACCCCAGGTGGTTTAAATTTCCAGAGCCCTTTCACTATGGTGTCGCTCATAGCCCGAGTTGCTTTGGGACGTTAAACCCCCATAAACCTTTTTAATGAGGATCTCTCTCTCGGGTTTTATACTTTCGAGTGATGTACTGGTGGATGGCCGGCATCGTACCAGTAAAAGGGGGACAACCTAACTCTTTAACTATCGACCAATTTCTATCTCCTCTTCCTGTTACAAGTTACTTGAACACATAGTTTCTATCTTGCTGAAAATAATATTTTGTCACCTGTGCAGCAAGGTTTTCGAAAAGGTTTATTGGGGGTTTAACGTCCCAAAGCAACTCAGGTGATCAAGGGACGCCTTATTGAAGGGCTCAGTAAATTTCGGCCTCCTGGGGGTCTCTAATGTGCACTGACATCGCACAGTACATGGGCCTCTAGAATTTTGCCCCCATCGAAATTCGACCGCCACGACTGAGATCGAACCTGCACCTTTTGGGTCAGCAGCCGAGCACCATAACCACTGAGCCACCGTGACAGTCTGTGTTGTAAAGTGTAGAGTTCATCACAGCAATCTCGTTTCTGTACAAGGGCAATAAGGAGCACTGGTGTGCACACTTTCTCAATATGATCCTTTTATCAGGAGTAATGCCATGGTGCTTTCTTGAACTTTCATTTTTTAAGCTATGGCTATGATCAATGCCAATAACATGGCTACATTTTTGTCTGAGCCCTGCGTTCAAATGTGGGACCTGTTTTGGTTGCTTTGTAGACGTCTGCTTGCTCAGTACTCATTCATTGTGACTGCTGTATAACACAATGGTAGATGTGCTCGTGTATAGTGTATATAATGTGTACTTATGCATGTTCGCATTATTTGTCTGACATGTGTGAAGGGAGCGACGATTTGTTTGTTTTGTGAATATTTGTATGCATATAGATTATACTTGTGGAGTTGTACCTATTCTCTATCCAGTGTTTGCCTATTCCTTGTATTCCCGTACCACTTAAGTTGAGTCTGTCATTGCCTCTGTCTATAAGGAGATGCGAGCTTGTCAAGCCGCCCATGAGGTATATGTGTTAACAAAACCCGCATGTCGACCACCAAAAACCAAACTCTTGGGCAGCAGACCATAAAGGGGCTCTTTATGAGCTCTGCCTAGCCAACAATGATGTCCTGAATGCTAGCGGTGCAGGCAGATCATTTTATCCTTTGTTGCTGTGGGAGCAAAGCAACGAAAGGAATTTTACAGCATTTCATTAATAATGTGCACTGTCATCAAGGGCTCCAATGCAAAGAGCCATGGGCAGCTTACCTCTGATGACAGTGAAGTTGCACTGTACAATTAGACCGAAAATAGTGTTTGTTTTTTTGTCAGAAAGAAATAAATGCCTCGAATTATCCCCCACTATTCCTCGGAAATAAACGAACACTGCAAAAAGCACAGCCTAGTTAAGTGTGAGCAACACCTCATTGTGCTCCTCAATAGCATAATCAGAAACCATGGCTAGGCTACGTAAATGCAGTGGGCAGTCTCTTCTCTTTTTAAGCAATTGAAACAAGATGTTTGTGCCTGTAATGTCCTGGTAGCTCGGTTTTCTTTGTCTTTGTCATCAGTGTGCCACGTGTGGTCACCAGGTCTCATTCATGCGTCTTTTGTACCAAAAAGAGGAAGTGCTACTGTGTTTTTCTCTCTTTTCCAGTGCAGATAATATTGTCTTGAAATAGGTTGCAACACAGGCATAATATGCGAAAAAAAAGAAAGCCTGTTTCAGCTGTTCCCCCTGAACACACGGCATTGAGTAAAGCACATTCATACTATTGTTCTGTGAGCCCTACAAGGTAATAACTTGCCATGGCTTCTTTGCTCCATCTTTTCTTTTCAGAACTGCAGCACAGTGAAATAAATGTGGTGCCATACATACTGCATCTCTTGACACTTATTTATATTCTGATGTATCAAATGTTTAGGGGATTTCCGCAAGGTGGAGTAAATTTGTAATAAGGGAGTAATTACTCATTGACATCCACCTGAGCGCAGCCATAGAGCTACAAAGGAAAGCTATACAGCTTTCCTTTGTAGCGGTATGGCTGCGCTTGGGTGGATGTCAGTGAGTAATTACACCCTTAACACTTATTTATTCTGTCGTTATCATCAAGTAGTAAAATGAGTAATAAATAATCAGTAATAATGGTAATAAATAAAAAAAAAATAACGTAATAAATAAGTAATAAGGGTGTAATTACTCACTGACATCCACCCAAGCGCAGCCATACGGCTACAAAGGAAAGCTGCATAGCTTTCCTTTGTAGACGTATGGCTGTGCTTGGGTGGATCTCAATGAGTAATTACACCCTTATTACTTATTTATTCTGGATTTATCATCAGGTGAGTGGGATATACTCCCTGACTGTACTGCCCTACAATGTTCAGAAGTTCCATTTGCATATGGTGTCTCATATTGTTTGGTACAGTTGCCACATATGGCTTTAACGACAGCAAGAAGTGTTCGTCTGCATCTGCTGGCCTGTGCGCCAGTAATGCACTGCGAACAGTCGCAAGCTGTGCATTCACGACATCGAGCTCTTCCCGTGCTTTCCTCCGCTTTTTGGGCTGCGGCGGGCCATTCCCTGCAGACTGGCTCGTCGTGCCTTCATCTTCATCCACAGCCACAGACTGAGAGGTGCTGGGCTGCGGCACTTCAGGGCACAAAAAAAATGTCCTGGAATGAGGCTGCTGGTGCTGAATCTGCAGCTGGAGACCCTAGTCGTGGGTGGTCTTCGAGCGCTTCTTGCACGGCCACCACCTCCATGCTGCTGTGTCCTCTGCAGGATGGTCACATTACGTAAACATTGAGCACTAAGAGAATGCAGTGATAGATTTTCACAGCAGCACTGCGAATACACCTGTGACTCTACTGATCACTATGTCGCAAACCTGGCATTCACGAAATCGAAGCTGCAATGAAACTGCACAAACTAAATTGAGGCATTACATTGAACAGTTATTGTGGTGGATGAACAATACACCCTGAGAAGCAGTACATGCAACATTAATTTTTTTCTGTGAAAATGATGCCTAAATGTTTCCGCTCGAAACTATCGCAAACAAGTAAAATGAAATGTGGGTGGGAAAGTTGCACTGGAGTAATACTTACTGACGTACTTCCATCTGGTCTTTTAAAAATCGCATCCTTTCAAGGTGCACCCCGCACCTGCTCTTCGGCAACGCTCCAGCGCCACTCCTTGAATCACATTCGAGGTCTCTGAGCTTCCTCCTATATCTGTCTTTCGAATTTCTCCATCTCTCCTGGGCACAATCAACTGTAACTGAAAAATGTATGAAAGTTAGCTACAAATGAAGCTAGTTATCTTATTTGAAGTATGAACGCTTTCTCACATGCTCCAGAAATTGTCTAGTACGTTCCCAAGTTGTTTGTGTAAAACAAAACTGACAGAACTACACTCTATTAAAAGCAGCAAAATGAGCCAAGTATGACTAAGAAACATTCCCATATCCGTTTCTTGGTTTCGGCGAGTGCTTGGTTCCTTCATATTTTGAATGAATATTCAGTGATATTCCCGTGAACGTGCCTTCACTTCAGCGAGTGAAAATGCATACCACAATAAATAGTGACAGCACAAGACAAAACTTGGACGGGTTTGGTGCCGGGATAAGGCTATTTCGACGTTTGAGCACACAAATGTTGGCAAAGCTGCCACAGTAACTTCAAAGGTCCAGAATGATTCCGGTCACTTGAGTGCCTTTATAGCGAACCGACTGTCCACAGCACGCGACTATTTTTCCATTTCGCCGCCACCTGAAGCCGTAACACAAACTCGGAGGCATTCGTCTCGCGCTGAGCGGCAAAATTTACGGTACTTAACCGGGCACAGTCGTGTAGTCCCAATTCGTGAACAAGACTGGGTGTCATTACGCTTACTGTCAGTTTTCTTGTTTAAGGATTAGAAATTTTACTGAAATGAGAGCCCACTCTGTGCACGTGGTTGGCCTTCGCAGTGTGTAAACAATTATAAGGCCTGAAAAAATATGCGAGCAAAAGACGTTTTCGATATTTTTTTTTTTGAGCAGGGCACAGTATACTATGGTTCAATGGCGTTTTTATGTTCCCGTTAAACAAAGCAGTGCAGAGTACCACTGTTTAAAACGCCGAGAATCCGCACGTGCAGCTGCGTGCATTGAACATGTTGCCTGCGTCGACCTTCCGAGCCGGCTATCGTTTATTGTCAAAGGGCGGTGCAATCACTCATGATCAGAAATTCGACATTACAATTAACAGCGCTAAGAAAAAACATACTAAAATAAAAATGGACCAAAAGAAGTGGTACTCACCGTTGGGGTCGATTGATCGCAAGGCGTCTCTAACCTCCTCCCACAGCCCAGTTTTGTTTGCATTCTTTCTGTACTCATTCGATTTCACGTTCCACAAAAGTGGCCGCCTCTCCACTTCATCGATGAGAAGTTCATTACAACACGCGCGCGTGCCTTCAACACCTCGAGGAGCAGACATGTTCTTGTGCCCACGTGCGCGCGCAACAACCAAAACACACTTTGTGTTTGCCGCTGCATCCGTTCTGCTACACGTGACCGCACGTGACATGACATAACGATGCTTCCCATTGGTCAGTCGCAGCGCGATCACATGACGCTGCGTAAGGATTCCAACCGGACGGAACCGCTGCACGGAATGTGTTGATGATGTTATGACCCGCGTGTTTTTAGATGCAAGGCAATATTTCGTACGTTCTGATTAGAATAAACAGTTTTGCTTACGCCGCGGGAACAGCTCCCACGTGACCCCACGCCGAGACGGCGCGTGACGTCACGTCACGTGCCGTCTCGGCGCTGCCCATTGGTCAGTCGCAGAGCGACGCTGCGACTGAATTCCAACCGGACGGAACATGGTCGCAGGCCGTCTGCGGCTAGACCGACGGCCCTCTCCAGTCGCAGACCGACCGAATTCGCAGCGTCGCAGGCGAGAATCGCATGCATGTGAAACGGCCCTTACCCTGGAGTGCGGTGATACAACGAAGTTCTCTCGTAGTATTGCCCTTATCCAGGTGTTCTGTTCTTCATCCCGGTGAAACTTGAAAACGTGGTTTTTGGGACACGATTTGTAGTTAATCCGGCAACTGGGCACGCAGCACCTGTTAGGCATATCACGGCAGAAGCGTAATCCATGTTCCACTCTAGCGATGGTAGGGATGGCATTAGAACACCGTCTCGGACACAACCGCACGCGCAGCAGGAGGTGTAGGCACAGTCAACGTCTAGAAAAAAATTGCGTTCGGAAGCATGTCGCGACATGCCGTGACTTTCCCCGAGGCAATGAAAGGAGTGCCACGTGTTTCCAGAACCGATCGCATTGTCGTCTCCTTCGTCCCCCACTCTGACTTCTCGGTACAGGTGGGGTTAACCATTGTGTACCTTCCAGGCCTCATCTTCAACGCGAGTGCGCCGCTCGTAGCTTCGAGACGTGCTGCACGGAACTTCTATGTGGGCCTCTTACGCGTGACGTAGCTCAAGGGGGGGGGGGGGGGGGGGGACGAACAGCCAGCAGGCCTTAAGTTATGCCTGCCACGGCTTACTGGCTACGGCGGGGTTTTCCATACCGAGCCAAGTACCTTTATCACACGCATGTTTAGCGACGCTTTCTCGAAGTGCACTTTTCTTGAACGAATGACACTTTCGGTTCGCGCTGTCGCACGACAATCAAGTGTCATTTGGAAATGATGGCAGTGGCGAAGGATGCTGTAGTACCTTTGAGAAATTAATTTGCGCGTAAATACCTAGAAAATACAATTGTTCGCAAATCTAATTACTCCAACTTAATTTTCAGACTTATTTCGACACCTGATTAAGTGTTAACTACAAAAAACGTCACGATCCGGGACAAGTAATGCCCCTGCCACACGGGCGTTTCGAATGCCTTCCAACCGAATGTCATTCGACTCGACTGCCGCCTTGTGGTGCTAGACGAATTTTTTAACAGCATTCGACTGAGATACATTCCAATTGGTGGCGCTACGCAAATACATTCGAATTCTTGTGGGTGCCTCCCAGAAACGAACCCAGCCCGCACTATTCGCTCTGACACACAGCCGTCGCCATCGCTTCGCCCCCTCCAGAGAAACGCCGGACTGTTTTGGTTTTGAGAATGTTGATTTTAATAATAATATAATGCCTTCATTCGTGTCATACACAGTATATAGCACTCAACGCCGGTTGTAGAAGCTGTCATAAATGTCAGCTTGAGAGAGCCGCAGGCCACCAAGCACTAGACAGCGCGGTACAGTGATATTGCTCCTTCAAAAAAAAAAAACACAATATGATGCAGTACACAATACACCCTGACCAACGAAATTCTTATCTTCTATAGTGGACTGTCATTCGGAAATGTAACATTTTCATGTGTATTGGTAACTTTTTTTGCTTCTTTTTTAGGAAATATTTTTTGTACACCCTAAGTGAGTGCTTGAGGATCATAGTACACCACTGAACATTTACCGCGTAAGCGCAAAGCTTCCCCGCGAATGCACCGATGAGGACGAGTGCACTCCTTCAGAAAGTCACCTGCGGATATCCTACTCTCAGGCAAGGCACTCCATGGTACTCTTGTTTGCATCGCTGTGTGCAAACTGCTAGTGGTCGTTTGCATGACATGAAACGCAAGCTGCACATTAGTTACCTTAAATAATCTCAATTTTGTACCGGTTGTACCCTTGTTTGTTTACACAGCGTGAACACTCTGCAGGAAGCGCCGATGCGACAGCGCGCCTTCGAAACCCTTGGTATCTGGGTTGCGGACATCGCGTAGGACCGGCGCTTCTCGCTAATCGTCCCTCCTTTCTCCTGTGAGTTGAATACTTCATTTTGAATCAGTTTATCAAGAAGCATGTTCGGTGACCGTTCGCATTCATTGAAACAGCGTTATTTGTTATCCACAAGCGACGGCGACGACTGCTGCTGGCTGCTTTAAACACTGAGCGGCAGTCTGGGTCCTACCTGGCGCTTCCCGTTCAGCGCATGCGTGCGCTCTAAAGTAAGCAATTCGATTTCAGGTCACTCTTTTACTTTAGATTATAATTGAACAAAGAAACGCAAACAATGGTATATGCACTTGTTTGATAACTACGTGAAAGAACCAAGAAACTATCCTAATTATCCACTGCACTACTTATTGGGAGAGCTGTGGTGGCGGTGTCTTATGTACGGGTGGGATTATCCTTACTGTGGTCTGTCGGCAATTGCTCCACCTGAGTCCCTTAATTTAGACAATATATGTCTGTCACTGTCCCGTAAAGCCAGTGCTCTCGAAAAACATCGAGGGCTTTTATCACTGCTGGCCCCTCAGTTCATGAACGCTCAAGCAACACGATGCTAGAGACTGCGTCCAACAGAACCTTCAGACTCCTCAGAGTGCACAGGAGTGTCACTCCCGTCATAAAAAAAAGCGCGGAGAGTGCCACTATTCGTGGTCGCGCCAGTTCATGTAAGATGCATTAAGTTCCGGATACGAAGTCCGTCATTTAGTTTATTTATTTATTTACGCAATAATGCAGACCATTTCCTTGGGTCCAAACAGGAAAGGCACAAAGATATAAAATACAATGCAAGAGCAATCTGTGAGGAGTAAAAAAATGTGCACAACAAACAACATTGGAGAATATGCCTATACAGTACTTAAAATACGTCATGAATTGCCTTCAGAAAGTCACCTGCGGATATCACACTCTCAGGCAAGGCATTCCTGTCGGTAACTGTCCTCGGAAAAAATAATGCTTTCACGGCGTATGACGCTCAGCTGTGATCGCGGGGGTGAATTCGACGCGTTTGTAAAAACTGCACATAGCGTAGCGCCGATAAAAGAGCTAGTTCATTGATTTACCGCAAAGATAGGCGACAGCAATTACGGCACCAAGGCGGCACCTTCACTACGGCGTCCCTCACAGCCTAAGTAGCTTTGGGACGCTAAACCCCCATAAACCATAGACCTTGTGACGCCCCAAATGATTGTTGAGATTGGCCTTTTGGACACTTCCATTTCTTTCGCCCAAAAATTCTTCTCCAAGCATCCCATATCCCTGCTTTTGGCGTCCTTGACTATTAACTTCTTTGTATAAATTTTAATTTGGCTTCTAATCACGGGTCTAAATCCTGAGTTGACTAAGGTGGCACTCGGTGCTTGTTGGCATGACACAGAGACAAGATACGGCGCCTAAGAGACACGGCACACTGTTTATCACTGCGACATGTTTCTCCCGGAATGTACCTTTCTTCTACATCCTGGACGTTGCAAAGCTTACAACTTGTCAAAAAGAATCACCGAAAGCATTCTCGCATCCTTCCCAAGGGCCGCTGTCTTGCTAGCGTTTTCAATCGACACAGCCTACTCGCCCCCTCAAGCGACTTCAACAAACCCCTCAACCACCTAGCCTTTTCCGTCCCCTCTTTCTCTTCTCACTAGGCGCCTTTCTCAGTACACGACTACTGAACATGATTTCGTCAGGCACAGAGAAGGCTTCCCGCCGCATTGATACTTTTCTCTCTCCCACAAAGCCCTTCCTGCTCCCCTCTCCTCCCACAGTGTTGAAGCTAATCCTGACAACGGTTAACCCGACCGCCCAACTCCGTCGCGGTGCTCCCTCCGTCTACCCGCGTGCGGATATGCGGGGAAGGAAAGGGGAAAAGAGGAAGGAGGAGTTCAGGGTGAAGCAACCCGCGCTGGCAGTTTGCCGAACTAAACGGCCATGTGCCGGAAAACTATGCCCCATAAGGCGCTTGAACCAACAGTTCTCTGTCACGCTAGTGCAACGCGGCCACTAGCTGCGTGCTTTGTAGAAAGAATTTGTATACAGGCCGTTTCTGTATACACACACATCCTCGTGCATTAACTAGCACATTGGAAAGAACGGAAAAAAAGGCCCCTCGTGGCGTATGCGTTGCGAGCCCGCCTGGCACACAGAGGGCCTGGGTTCGAACCGCCATGCCGGCTGATGTCTTCTTTCGAATGGTGATTTTCGTGCTCACACGCACTGCCGACAGGCCCTGTATACGCCACTCATGTGAGAGCAAACGCCTACGCATTAGTAATTTCTAGCACCACTGGTTTCTGTCACAATTATCGCTCGTCAACTGGCTGCCTGGCGCAAACCGCTGAGGTACAGGAGCCGCTTTACGTTTCCCTGTGGACTAAAAGCGAGCGTTGGACAGCATTGATTTGTTAAGGTCGGTGAGCCCGTGCGTGGTGCGCGTGTGTCGATGGGTCGGTCATCGAGAAGGGACTCAAAGGGTTGATGGGTTAAAACAAGTATTTACTTAAAGGCAGAGAAAAACACAAAAAAGGTAAAAACGAACAGCAGGAGTAGCAGAAACTGTACACAACACGAAACGCGACAAGCAGGAGACGGCAATACAAAAATACAGTCATCCAACTGTAGCGCAAGGAGGCGTACAGAGCATTAAAAGTAGGAATATACAAAGCGTTACAGAGGTAGGAAAAGGAAAAAGTCCGGCGGACAATTCACATACGGGGCCGAGGCGATGACACAGGTTCGGGTAGCTGTCGATGCGGCGATGTCTGGAAGGCGGCGGGCCTTGCACGATGGAACGCGCGTGCCTCGGCGCGGTAATTCGGCCCTCCACGCCCGCAGGCACACCACCCAACCTGTTTAGCTGCCTGTCTCCTCCCGACTGTCCTCAGCTCCCTGCAACCCGGACGGGCCTCATTTCTCAACGCGGCGACGACGGGGCAGAGGGGTCGCATTAACCCGCGAAGCTCCACCGGAGCGCCGCGCGGTACGGGAGGACAAGAGGGACAGCCGTCGCCGAGTCGGCCAGGCCTGCACTCTCCACTTTCAAAAAACAGCATACCCGCACCACCACCCTTGAACTTTCCAGGCTTCCGGAACTCCAGTGTCGGCTTCGTTCGCCGATGGCCGAGCTCCGAGAAAGACCTTGACGGACCCCCAGCAACAGCCACGGGCCTGTTACTGCGCTATCTGAACGCTCCCTCTGCTCTCTCCTGATGAGACACGTCCCGCTGGTCTCTGACAGTTTCGCACTGCTTCGGGAACTGAGTCTCTGTCACATCTTTTGCGTTGCAGTTCTTTCGAGCACAACAGTGCGTGTTCTTCAGTGGACACGCAGTTCGGCAGAATCCACCGAGGCGGCTGGTTGCGGATTTTTTTTCTCGCCTGCCACAAAATGTACTCGAATTAAATTTACAGTTTACAAGCAACGAAGTTGGTGTGTTTTATGCGCCATTTTATATATTTTTATGCGGACGACCTTGATCCTTAATTTAGGTGTGAATCTGAGCAAAAAGTCACTTTCTGCGAAATTTGGAAGTAATTTTTTCAAGTAAATTTAATTTATTTCTAGGGCAAGCTGCAGGGAAGCGTACAAATTATTGTGGCTGAAGCTTTAGCGACGTTTATGTAAAATTTTTCTTTAAGTGCGGCATTTTTGCGTTTTAATTAATTAAGAAAACACGGAAAATTCTTGCATGGCTTCATTCACAAATTATGATGAAAGAACAAATCAAGAGAAATATTCTCAAAATCTCTCATTGTACCCTGGTTCACATATCATTTAAATATTTTATACTCCAACTTCTCCTTTTCGCCGAAACTTCAAATAGCGCTCACGAAAGGAAAACATTTTTTTCGAAAAAAATACTTCACTCAAACTGCATTCGCATAACAGCCAACATGCCCAATTTGTTTCTTCAAAACAATCGCCGGTGGTCACTTTTGCGGTCACCGACGTTTCGCGTGGAATGACACCAAATCTTATGAACGGACGACTGCGTGAGTGACGCAACGCGGTCTTCGCCGGAGCACGTCGCATCGCGGACGGCCGGTGAACGAGGCGTCCAGCTACTCCGTCGAAAAGGTGATACGACAGCCATTGACAATAGAGCGGGCGTTGCGCAAACAAGAGTTTCACACCCTCGCCGGTGCTAAGCTCTTCATCCTATCGCATCCTTGCCGCCAATTCATGCTGAGCCCAGCGCCCATGGTGTGCGCCGTGCTAAAATGTGTGTTCATGGGGCCACGCCAGATTGCTGTCCGACGGCCTTCCCAGAACAGTTTTCGCTGTAGAACACACTCCTGCCGCGCACTTGTCTGCCGCCAGCTCTTTCCTTTCCGCGTGGAAGTACACCAGGAGACACAGCACCCAGAAATGGCACGGCTACCCAATAAACAGTCTTTCCACCAGCGCTTATTCATGAACGCTGCATCATCGAGCGCTTCAGTCAGCGAAACGCACGATTTCCAGCAAGTTTTGAGGCGGTTGCACGTACACGGCGGCGTCAGCGACGAAGAACAGGGCCACTATACTTTTTTAAGACTGGTTTATTTATTTTTGCTTTTAAATCTCATTGATTCGCTGGTTTCAATCTAACGTAAATAGCGGCCATCCAGCCCATTGTGGCCAGGCATGTACTTCTGGCAGTACGATCATCCCGCACGTCCCCATGCTCGGCGCCAGTAGCGCTGCACCGCGGCTGACAGGGCTGGACGGTGGGAGAACCAGCATGCGTATTCAAAATCTAGAACACAACGCGGGTTTCGCGACGAGCGCGGAAACGCTCGACCAATCGGCACCAGTTCCATAACAATATGACACACGCGAACGCAAGGATGCAGCCAAACACGCGCTTCCGACGCCAAAGAAACGCACGCGAACGCCGCGCTAAACACGTATACAACCTGCCCCAGGCCGACAGAGTGTGCTGCGGCTGGCGGAATGTAGGCTACGATTCTACCTAAAATGCGCTCTACGCCGGTCCTGGAAAGCGTTTCATGCTGCGCCTCCCCTCTCGGTGACAGCATAGAGCGCAAGCTTGTTTCTTCTTGAACCATTGCCGTCTTTCAGATCAACAAGGCAAGCTTGCTTTTCTTTTACAGCAGTAGTTATACGATGGACTTCCTCAGGGTCGACGGCATTACCGATGCGCAACATGACGCGCGTCGAAATGAACACATGTGGAGCAAGCCCATAAGGACAATACTTTTCACCAGTGAGTTGCCACCACCGCGGAGGAGGAATAAACTATTTAAATAAAGCACTATAAAAAACTGCAATCGCTCCGCCAAGGCCTGTCGCCGTCCGCCGAGTTCGAAGCACTCCAGGAGGATGAGAGTAGTGTAAGGGAAAAAAGAGGTGCTAATAACAGCATTACACCAACTTAAAATGTCTTCTGTATCTACATGTCCTCATCCCCCCCCCCCCCGCCCCGAAAAAAAAAGTTTTGCGCCAGCCTGTAGGGCAGCCAGGACAGCGAGCTGCATCACCCCATGCAGCGGGAGACACCGTAACACACCACAGAAGATGGCCAAACACTTAACACATCTGGGATCTGCACCCCTTACTCTGCAAAGAGCAGTGCACAACGCCCCCAAAGTTCAGAAGACCACTCATCCAACTAATGACTCACCGAAACATGAAGCTTCGAAGCTTGTGAAAGCTGGAGCCAAAGCGGCCCGCTGCGCACACGAACGGAAGAAAAAATTAGCTTCGACGCAACTATGCAAAAAAAGCACCCCTGCGTGCACACATGCACGGAAAAATCACGCGTGGGCAACCAGCTGTAACAACGTTGAAACACAACAAAACTTGTCAGACTTCACCACACTTGTACGAAATCATCCGCAGTATTAACAGAGAATCAGGAACCGAGCGCCTACGTTCAAATTAACAGAGTGTCTAGCGTTCCGTCCAGACGGAACATTTGCTGCCGCTGCAGTTCCGTCCAGACGGAATATTTAATGCACCTAGAGTTCCGTCCATACAATAGACAGTTTTAGTTTGACATAAGTAGAAGCTATATGTACGTAGAGTGCTTACGGGTCACCGGTGCGCATGCGCAGAGCGCAAAGTGTCTGCGTGAGTCGCATGGACGTACGTGAGATTCGGATCTTTGCGTTGCGGTCTTCACGTTGCTTGCGTACGTGGCGTTGGCAAGATGGCGGCGCCCTGCCCGCCCGCTTCTCAACGATAACAGCTTCGTCGCTGATCCCTCGACGTGGTATCGTGTTGTAAACTGCTGTATTTGCCCTCAGTTGGTCCATTCTTGCTCTCGCATGAAGTTTTAGGTGATAACTGGCTTTTGTTTTCCAGTTAGAAATCCATTTCAGCAGCTATTAAGCCTGACTGAGAAGCGTTTGTGGTCGTCATAGCAACGAGTGTGAAACAAAATTAGTTTTATTTATCTGTACTAGATGGCGCAACATGCTAGCGCATTTTTTAGGTTCTATGGCAGATCTACAGTTTGCGTCCCGTACGTGTAGCTAAAACAGTACGAAGCGACACGAGCGTACGCTACGTAGACTGCTCACGTTTACGTACGTGAAGGTTCTACGTACGTAAAACTAAAACTGTCTTATGTCCGTACTGTCCAGACTATACGCCTAGTGCATACCGTCATAAAGTGTACAAACATTTGTTGCTGCACGCTTTTATTGCTTTTATTTTGGTTCAGTCGACGCTAGAAGCGCTGTCACACACCAGGCGGAACAGGATTGCCACTTTTTTAAACGGACATTCAAAAGTCTGCAAGCAAACTGGGTTCCCAATCCCTAACACCAACTTTAAGACCGTCTGGACATAACTCTTGTGGCAGATAATGCTGGACGGAACTGTATACGGTGTCAGATACAGTTCCGTCTGCACGGAACCGCATCGCTATAAGCAGTTCGAACTTGTGGGCAATTCCTCTGCGCGGGGGCGCACAGGCAGTCACTCGAGGCAGGACTTTGTGCAAACGGTTTATTCTCACATCAGGGGGGCCGGTCGTCGTCGTGGCAGCTGGGTCAGGTGGTCCTTTCGGCAGGGCTGGTCCAAGAGCGAGAGAGCGCGAGCCTCTCCGGTCTCGCCTTATAAAGGCTCTCTCCCAGCCTCGCTCCCCCCGCCCCCCCACTCGGGAAGACGGGGTCCCAGGCTACCCGCGGTGAGCGGCGCGGGATTCGACTTGCCCGCGAGCAGACCCTACATCTCCCCCCCCCTCAAACGTCCGTCCCGGGGTCCGCCAGCAGGCGTTCGATGACCTCCGGGTCCGGGTCCATAGAGTCGTCGCAGGGGGGAGGGGTGCTCGCCGGGGGGCCGCTCACCGCTGGCTGGACGGGCTCCTCACGAGCCGCCCGGGGGGGCGAGGCGCCTGGCTCCGCTGGGGGCCCTGCCGGCAGCGCCCTCCAAAGCTCCTCGGCCGCCGGGGACAGCAGGTCTGGGCGGCTGGACTGGAGGATGCGGAGGGCCGCCTCCTCCGGGCGCCCCTCTGCAGTGGCGCAGCGGGGGAAGGCGCTGCAGCCGCCAAGCGCTTTTCCGCCGCGAAGGGGCTGCGCCTGGTCCCGCCACCTGGACCGCGCGCAGTAAGGGATGGCCGCTCCGTTGGCGACCGTGGTCCAGGTGGCCACGTGCCGCAGGACCCTGGGCCGCTTGGGTTGCGGCTGCTCGGCGGCCGAAGCGCCGGCTGGGTGCTGAGGGGGGCCCTGCGCCTGGTCGTCACTGGCCCTCTTGCGTTGGCCTGCACCACTGGGAGGTGCTCTCCAGTGGTTAGGCATGTGGTTTGGCGGGCGGTGGGGGCCACCGCGGCCGTGGAACCTGCGCCACTCGCGCGGCTCCTGCCGCCAGCCGGGTGGCGCGCCTTGATGGCGGCCACCGTTCGACGGTGGTCTGCCTTGCCTTCTGGAGTCCGAGCCACGGGCGTCGGTCCGCTGGAGCTTCCTAGAAGACATACTGAGAGGGCGAGAGCACTGCGAGTGATAATTGATCGAGAGACACGGGTGCTACCTGGTCCTCAGGTTGTAGCGTCGGTTGCGAACCGCACCGCTACCTGCTCGTCCTCCCGGGGGTGAGATCGCCGCATCGCGCTGATTTTCCACCGCTTCGCAGCCATCGTCCTTGCGAAGGTGGAAAGCCTTCAAATCAGCGACATGCACCGGACCGGCGGTTTCGCCGTTTGTCAACAACCGCAACTGGTAGGTGAGCGGCGTA
The DNA here is from genome assembly GCF_055824585.1 of Amblyomma mixtum. NCBI lineage: Eukaryota > Metazoa > Arthropoda > Arachnida > Ixodida > Ixodidae > Amblyomma > Amblyomma mixtum. The sequence goes on from NC_143014.1 coordinate 401,982,711, forward strand.
GTCCGTGCCGTAACTTCGTACGGCCCAGCCCACTTGTGCGCTAGCGACGCGGCGAAACCGCGCGCTGCGTTACTAAGTGGGTGCGTTCTCTTGAGTACTAAGTCGCCCGTGTTGAAAACGACGTGACGGCGACCTTTGTTGTACTGATCCGCCTGCTCCATGCGCGCCACATCGAGGTTTTCGCGGGCTGCTCGCTGCGCTGCCTCCAGGCGCTCCCGGAGCCTTGCCGCGTACTGCGAAAGCGGAGGGGGCGCAGGCCCCGCCGCGTCGAGTAGGGCATTCTCTAGCGGAAAAGCGATCTCTCTCCCAAAATTCAAGTAAGCGGGTGTAATACCCACTGACCTGTTCACGGTTGTCCTTGTAGCGAACGCCAGTTCGGACAGCCGCGCGTCCCAATCTCTGTGCTGCTCGGTCGTCGCGACCAGCATGCTCTTCAGATTTCGATTCACCCGCTCGGTTATGTTGCTCTGAGCGTGGTAGGGACTCGTTCTCCTGTGGCGGATTTGAAGCGCCCGACAAGAGTCTACAAAGACTTTGCTTGTAAAATACGAAGCATTGTCTGTAATCAGGTCGGAAGGGAAACCGAAACGAGTGAAAGTCTCCAACAGTTTTTCCCAAATTCGTTCCGACACAAGCTTCCTAAGGGGGAAAACCTCAACCCACTTGGAATAGTGGTCCGTTATTACCAGGATGAATTGGTTTCCGCGCGCGGACCGAGGGAGGGGTCCCATGATATCGCACGCGACCACTTGCCACGGGTAGTTGCTAACTACCGCCTTCATCATGCCAGCGGGCTTGCCCGCCCGAGGCTTGGCTACCTGGCATACCGGGCAGGTACGGGCGTATCCCAGCACATCCTTTCTCATGCCTGGCCAGGTCGCGACACGGCATAACTTGTCGTAAGTCTTACTGCCGCTGCCATGGCCTGCCAGCGCTGAGTCATGGAAGTACTGCAGGAACCGTTTCCGCAACCTTCTCGGGACCACGACTCGGAAAGGGGATGCTATCGCCGCTTCCTCGTCAAGTTGGGGAATATAACGGAGCAGCAAGCCATCATCGCCCAGCAGATACGCGTCGTACTTGCCCTCAGCGTTCCCGGTGCAAGCTGCGCTGCTCGCAAGCTCCTTCAGCACCCGCTGGCAAAGACCGTCTGCTTTCTGGGCCTCGATCAGCTCTTCTCTACTGACCGCTACTCCCCAAGACAGATTTCTTTCTGCCTCGCTCCTAGGCAGGCGAGCGGTCGCCGCCACGAGCTGCTGTGTTTCCCTTCTCTCACAGCACAGTGCGGGACCTTTGTCCGCCTCCTCCTTCTCCAAACCGGGCGCGACACTCTCGTCCGCCCTCTCCTCCTCTTCAACAGCGGTGACGCCGCTTTTTACAAAGCTGGGCTGCGCCTCTGAAGCGCTTCCGCCAGCATTCCATGGTGCGCGCGATAAAGCATCGGCCACCTTGTTCAAGCTGCCCCGGCGGTACTCGATGGCGTACGCGTAACGTTGCAACGTCAGCGCCCATCTCGCGAGTCTGCCTGCGGGGTTCTTGAGCCTCTTTAACCAAGACAATGCCTGATGATCTGTCTGCACGGTGAAGACCGCTCCGTCTAGGTACATGTCGAACTTCGACAATGCGAACATGATCGCCAGGCATTCTTTTTCGGTCACGGAGTAATTCCGCTCCGCCGATGTGAGCGTGCGACTAGCGAACGCGACAGGGCGCAGTTTGCCCTCGTGTTCCTGCAACAAAACAGCTCCAACACCGTAGTCACTAGCGTCTGTCTGCAAGACAAACTGCTTGTTCAGGTCGGGGAGGCGCAGACTAGCGGTATTCGCTATCGCGCGAGCCAAGGCAACAAATGCGTCACTCTGTTCCTTGCCCCAGACCCACTTCGAGCCTTTACGCAACAGCAGGTTCAGCGGCCTTGCAAGCTCCGAACAGCGCGGGATGAATTGCCTGTAGAACGCAACCATCCCCAAAAACCTCTGCAAGCTTTTCACATCCATGGGGCAGGGGTAGTTCAGAATTGCCTGCAGTTTGTCATCATTCGGTCTCAGTGTGCCATCATCCACGACAAAGCCCAAGAGGTTCACTCTCTTCGATGCCAACTGCACTTTCTTTGGATTTATGGTTAGACCGGCACGTCTCATTCTATCGAGAACGGAATTCAGGTGAATGAGGTGCTCCTCGAACGACTGTGAGAATATCACAACGTCGTCGAGGTACGCCATGGCGTAGTTGAACCTGGCATCGCCCAGCACGATGTCCATCAGTCGCATGAACGTGCTCGGGGCGTTAGACAAACCAAACGGGAGTCGAGTAAATTCGAAGAGCCCGCGGTGGCAGGTGAATGCGGTTTTCTCAATGTCACCTTCGGCCACCTCAATCTGCAGGTACCCTCTGCTTGCATCTAGGACTGTGAAGAACCTCGCGTTCCCTAACGCGTACATCACAGCCTCGATCGACTGAAAAGGGTACGCAACCGTAGGCGTCAGTGAGTTGAGCTTACGATAATCAACACACAGCCTGACCGATCCATCTTTCTTCGGCGCTAGAACCACTGGTGACGCCCAGGGACTTTGTGAGGGTCTCACCGCACCGGTATCAATCATCTCGTCAAGGGCACAGTCGAGAAGCTGCCTCTTATGCGCACTTAACGGCCTCGGGTTACACCTGAAAGGGCGCGTATCACCCGTCTGAATCTCGTGCTGAAGCAGGTCGGTTCTGCCCGGTTTCTCCGTGAAGCAATCCGAAAACGGGAGTAAAGTTTCCGCGAGCCTTCGGCGCTGACTACTGGGTCCTGAGAAAGACGCAATAATCGCTTCCAACGGGCCACCGTCTCTCAGCGTCTCGAGGGAGCTCACCTGCCTTTCTGTCGCACAGGTGTGGACAACCACCTTTTGTGCAGGACAGCCGGGCAAGGATGCGCTTTCGAAGGGAATGAGGGGGGCGAGCTGGCTGTAACGATAGCCATTCTCCCCCATGTCGAGCACAATGCCTTCGCTCGAGAGAAAATCCCTTCCCAGAATTACTGGTATTGACAAGCCAGGCAGATAGACGAAGCGATGTCTCCGCTTTCTGCCGTCAAAACGCATCGTAAGACGCACTGCTCTCTTTGCCCTTGCCGCCCCAGCTGCTAAGCTTAACGGGGTTTCGGCCGGTCTGACACGGATGTTACCTATCCGGCAGGCCTCGTACACCTCGTCACCGACCAGTGACAGCGTTGAGCCCGTGTCTACGAGTGCAGAGTAGCATCGACCCGCTAACTGCACTAGCATAAAAGGGCTTGAGCGCGGAACGACTCCCTGAGTTCTACAGGCGAGCGGGACAAAGGCCTCCCCGTCGCCGGCGCGGGAGTTCTTTTCCTGACTAGCGCCTTGACAACCATGAAATTCTCCCGCTGACGGTGAAAGGCCGCTGCCACCAGACATCACCGCCAGCGCCTGGCGTTTCCCTGCATACGCCTAGCTTGGCATTCGCGTGCCACGTGGCCGGGCTGGTTGCAATTCCAGCAAAGCCGGTCATTCACCCGCCGTGTAGACGGAGGACCCCTCGTTCCACGAAACGGTTGGGGACGGCTCTCCCCTTTCTCCGCGCATTCCTGACGCTCGCTCCGCGCGTGGCCTGTGAGACCGGCACGACGCCGCTGCTCGAATGCGTACGGGTCAAGCGCGCGAGGGACAACAGGGGGTTCCGCCTGCCTTTCCACGGCCATTACCTCGGCGCGCCGAGCCCTCATCGCGCATTCTCGGCCTCCATCCCATGCGCATCCCGGTTCTAGCGATTCGGCCGGCCTGGGGGGCGGCCGGTAGCGCAGTTCGGCGAGTAAATCCGCCTGCACGGTCTTGGCCTCCTGCGCTAGGGCCTCGAGGTTTTGTAAAACTGCGGCCCCGCAGATACGGCTTGAAGCGTGGATGGCACTGCCTGATCACACGCGCAACCTGATCTCGGTCGGTTGCCGTCGGGTCTGCCCTCTTGTACAGCTCTTGCATTGCGCGTACGTACTCGAGGAGGCTTTCCTCTGGGTGTTGGGTGCGCAACGCGAGCTCATCCAGCATCCGGCGCTCATAATCAGGCGGCAAGAACTCGGCGCGGAAACGGTCTTTGAAGTCCGCCAGCGACTGGAAAGTCGGCTGGCAGCGCCTCCATCGCGCCGCGCTCTCGACGAGTGCTACAGGCAGGACCTGCCCTAGCATTACGTCATCTGGGGCGCCCAGAGCCGTCTGGTAGTCCTCGAGTTGTTGCAAAAACTCGTGGACTGATTTCGCGTCCGTGTACCCGGAAAAGGAGGGGACCTCCATATTTATCCGCGGGCGCGATGCTGCCGCCGATGCTACCGATGCTGCGGCCTGGTTGGCGCCAGCCACCGAACCGAGCTGACGGGCTAATGCGGCAAACATCTCAGTCACCTCCCCTATTACGGCCGCCGCGTCGGCCGTCTCACTACCGGCTGCCCCGCCATCCAAAGCCGTGGCTGAAACATCCTTTCTGGGAGGCATAGTTCGCGCTAACTGTCCGGCCGCACCGGCTAACTGCTCATGGCAACAAGAACATTCACACACACAGCAATCTATCTACAAACACGCGGAAATACACAACACAAAACGCCCGAAAACTACATAAATAACACAAAACCCCTAACAAATCTACAAGACTACAAAAGTCGCTACCCCGCGAACATTCCGCCTGACCCGCTCCTTAACCCTATCGGTCCGGCGTGGCCCTGAACAAAGAGGGCCTGCCACGAGTCTGGCTGCACGTCCCAAAATCGGCAGAGAAATCGTCCACAAGGTGTTAATTAAAGCCCCACGTTGGGCGCCATTATTTGTGGGCAATTCCTCTGCGCGGGGGCGCACAGGCAGTCACTCGAGGCAGGACTTTGTGCAAACGGTTTATTCTCACATCAGGGGGGCCGGTCGTCGTCGTGGCAGCTGGGTCAGGTGGTCCTTTCGGCAGGGCTGGTCCAAGAGCGAGAGAGCGCGAGCCTCTCCGGTCTCGCCTTATAAAGGCTCTCTCCCAGCCTCCCTCCCCCCGCCCCCCCACTCGGGAAGACGGGGTCCCAGGCTACCCGCGGTGAGCGGCGCGGGATTCGACTTGCCCGCGAGCAGACCCTACAAACTTTAGCGCAAATTGTAGTTCCGTCTGGACAGAACTCTAGCGCAAATTGTAGTTCCGTCCGGACGGAACTCTAGTGCAAATTGTAGTTCCGTCTGGACGGGACTCTAAACACAGCCTTAAATTAAGATTAATTGATTAACATAAACGAACACGCATCGGCAAGCCAGGGAACTACACAGTAGAGGGTGCCCAATTTGTACCCTACAATAAAGCATGAAATGCAACATCCGGTTGAAAACACCACTCAGAAGTGACCACAACAAACTCCGTCAAGTGTAAAACGCGCTAAAAGGCAGCGGCTGCATAAAGAAATGAAAAAGTCATCGGGCTCGCGCTCACAATTTTCGATGACACGGACCGAGGTAACGACCCTACCGCAGGTCATAGACGATCGACGAAATACCAGAAGCAGTGGTACCATAACGGACAATCACTTTGCAGAGCGGCGATGCGGGCGCTAGAGTTGCGGTTTACTCCATCCACTCTCTCGGAGTGCCTATAGAGGGCGCTAGCGGGTGCCAGCCCCTAGAGTTACCAGCGCCTAGCGATGACGACTAGCTGTCCTGTGTCTATTCACATATTTTCACGTGATAGCTTGCTTCGTGCGTCCAGTCATGCATTTCTTCGCTCACGTTTGGACGCCGGAGCACGTGTCATGGGCTGAGCGACATTGTGAGCTCTCCCGCATGGGCGTCCGGAGGGGGGGGGGGGGGCAAGGGGGGGCGGCTGCACCCCCCTGGAAAATCACTCACTCGAACCGTGAGTGATGGCCGCACCTCAGGGGCGGCGGTGCGCTCAGCCAAAAGAGTAAAAGCGGCCCTGCTTCCACGCTTTGGGTCACATCTGCAAAGTGCCGCGTCCGGGGACGCGTCGTTGCAGACATACAGCGGCACCGGCGAGCATGTGTTTCGAGCCGTCTTGAGATGTGTGCCTGTTTCTTTGATCTCTAGAGAGATAGCGACACGGAGGCAGACAGTGCACACCCCGGCCACCGATGAATTCTTCAGGAGGGAGGGACAAATCAGCCGTGTCCATCCCCGCTTTGTCGGACTGCTCAGGGGCAAGCGGGCGATGAGTTGGCGCCGCCGCCGCTCGCTGTCTCCTCCGATCCACGGGAGAGCGCAGTTCGGTACAAGCGCCGCTTTCAGAATTTTCGGCAAAGGGGATTAGCTGCTTTTGTTCACGGCGACGCAGTCTCCAGAGGCGCCCCCACACCAGCGTTCCTTGCGTCTTCTCCGGAAACCAGCGCCTTTGGTCAAGGCAGCCCGATGGCGCCTGCCTGGCTCGCCTGTCACCTCTGGCTGGGCCTCAAATCCCAACAGCGCCCATGTATTGTGCGATGTCAGTGCATGGTAAAGAGACCGTCCGTCCCTCATAGCCTGAGTCGTTTTGGGGCTCTGAGCCTCATAAAAACACACAAAACAAATTTTCCGACCGGAGTAGCGAGTGTCCCTTCCCCTCGGAAGTCGCGCGGCGTTCCTTGCGTGTGCGCGCCTCTTTGTTTGTGCTTCGGTGTTTTTAGTGGCCGGTTGTCAACGAAGCTGAGAACAACCAAGACAGCGGACGAGAAAACGACGAGCGGCGAGTAGTGTGTGTGCAAATACTCGACTGTGCGGTTGCGCGAGCAAGATGGAGCGAGGTGTATGAAGCTGCGAGCGTGCATTTATCTTGTAAATAAGTTTTCGCTGCATACATAGTCATTTTTTGTTTTCAACGTACGCATTCAACCGTTTTTCCAATCAATGTGTATATATTTTTAACACTACCAACCCCGAGGAACTCCATAGCCAGCTTTGTCTCGCGCGGTCCCGAATGATGGATATTCGACGCTTCTTCAAGCGTCAGCGGTTGTCTGACGAAGCATTATCCAAATGCGCCCCTGCAGATTCTGGTGTGACATGTGACAACGGTGTAGCATTTGAACAGAGTGATGCAAGCTTTTATCACCGGACAGTAGCTGATGTCGTCGACTCCATGGAAGGGACTCTGTCAACAGTGAGTTCAGGTGATGCAGCAGGCCGAGATGATTCCATTTCTCCTTTCTTGGGATTCAAGTCCGGATTTGACCAGAGCGATGCAACCTTTCATCACCGGACAGTAGCCGGCGTCGTCGTCTCCATGGAAGGAACTCCACCAGCGAGCTCCGGTCACGCAGTAAGCCGAAACGATTCCCTTTCTCCTTGCTTGGGATCGAAGTCCGGAGACAACATCAAGAAAACAAATAACTTGCCTCAAGAATATGACTTAGGAGAGTTTCTAGGCAAAGCTAAACTCACTGGCATACCGGACTTTTTGAAGTTACGTCTTCTTACTAAGCCATGGTCGCCAAATGTCACATATGATTTTAAGAAGGATGTAACACCTGGAAAGAGGCCTTTTCGACATCAGTGGCTGGGAGATTACGCCCCCTGGCTTGCGTACTCAGCGACAGCGAAAGGCGCCTTTTGTCGTTTTTGCGTCATTTTTCCTCCGCGTGTTCACCGGGGTACTCAAGGTAGTTTTATCGTGCGCGCTTTCAGTAACTACAGAAAAATGCACGAGGCGTGCAGGGATCACGTAAAATCCCAATGGCACCAGGAGGCAATGACGGCCTCACAGAACTTTATGGATGTGATGAAAGGCAAGCAGCTACCCGTTGTACAGCAGCTGAACAGAGCACTGCACGCGCAAGTTGAAAGGAATCGTGAGAAACTATTTCCAATAGTTTCCACCATTGTCTTTTGCGCGACGCATGACTTGCCGATTCGCGGCAAGCAGTCCGATAGTGGAGTCTTCAATGATCTGCTTGACTTTCGTGTAGAAGCTGGAGATACTCTACTTCAGGAGCACTTCGCTTCTTCTGCTGGCAATGCCAAGTACACTTCTGTGCGCGTCCAGAACGAGATCATCACAATCTGTGGCGACATCCTGAGAGAGCAGATAGTTACCGAAACTAACAAAGCGTTTGCTTTTTCCGTTCTTGCTGACGAAACTGCAGATATTTCAGGAAAAGAGCAGATGTCTATAGGCGTTCGCTTTATTGACAAGGCGGAAGTCGAAGTGTGCGTTCGAGAGCAGTTTTTGGGATTTGTAGAGCTGGAGCAATTAAACTCCGCTTGCATCGCCGCGGCAATCTTGAAGCTTTTGACGAATGTCGGACTGATTCTTTCGAACCTCGTTGGACAGGGGTACGATGGATGCTCTACAATGGCTGGAAAAGAAGCTGGAGTGAACAAAATTATACAAAAACAGTTCTCGAAGGCACTATTTTTCCACTGTGCAAGTCACAAACTAAATCTCGTCATCAACGATTTGAACGACGTCTCTGAAATTCGAAACACAATTGGGATAATCAAACAAACCATAAACTTCTTCCGCGAGAGCGTGCTCCGGAGAAAATTGGTGCCCAACATTCCGATGCTGTGTGAGACAAGATGGTCTGCAAAGTACAAGTCTATTAGGATCTTCTTTCAGCATTACGTGGCCATAGTCGAAGCACTCGAGCAGCTCGCGTCCACGGAATCATGCTCGAACGCTGCAACTAGACAACGAGCTCACATCCTCTACTGCGCAACAACAAGCTCATCTTTCATCGTCTGCTTGCATATTGTAGCGAAGTACAGCGCTCGGCTCGAACCAGCTACGAACATTCTGCAAGGTGTATCCATGGACTTCCATTCAGTGCATGGCCACATCACTGAGCTACAACGTATTTTTCGCGGCCACCGGACAAACGCTGTAGAGGAGTTCTCTAACATCATGAATGCAGCAAGGGAGGCAGCCAATCACTTAAATGTGGTGATATCTGTACCAAGACAAGTCTCTCGTCAGGCCCACCGAGACAACTACGGGATTCAGTCGCCAAAGGAATACTACCGTGTGGCAATATATGTGCCGTACTTGGACTCCCTCACTGCTTCTTTAGCTCGGCGCTTTTCTGAAAGCAATGAGAGGAGCTTCAAACTTCTCCAGCTGCATCCATCAAAAATGAAGCACTTGAGCCGTGTTGAGTTCGCTGTTCTCGCCGAAGAACTCCAGTGCTTTTACGGCATCGACAACTTCAAGGAAGAGGCCATCTCTTGGTACGAGATGTGGTGCAACAAAACTGGGGACCCATCAGAAATAACTTACTGCGAGCTTCTACATCAGGCCAAGACATTCTTCCCTGGTGTTGCAAAAGCCATTGAGGTGGCTCTGGCTTTGCCAGTTACTACCTGTACGGTCGAACGCTCCTTCAGTACAATGAGGAGAGTGAAAACGTGGCTACGCTCAACGATGACAAACGACAGACTGGACGGCCTTTGTATGATGAGTGTGCACCGAGAGCGTGTAATGAAGCACAGAAATGAATTTATCACCAGTGTCATCACGCAATTCGCCCAGAAAAATCCGAGGCGTCTACAGTTTCTGTTCAAGGAAGACTGACTGAGTGACTGTCGTTGCGTGTTTGTGAACATATTGTGCTGTGTGCTGGTCATCAATCCGGGTGTGTCGAGAACCCGTATGCAGCAAGACTGAGCACTCTTCTCCACGAAGTGATAGTATCTTTTTGCATTTTTATTAATTTTAATTGTTTCTTCGTTGATAAACTCCAATGTATCTCTCCTAGCCTCGCTTTAATTTGCTGTTTGTAATTTTTCTTTCATGTGTGTATTTTACTTATTTATTTTATTTGTATATAAATAAATAAATTTACTCCGCAAATAGTGCCTTTTTGCTACGAACATACCCCCCCCCCCCCCTCCGGCGCCAACAACCAATGGGCCCCCCCCCCTGCAAAAAATTCTGCGCACGCCCTTGCTCTCCCGCACAGATTTTAAAGAGCAGCAGACCTGCGGCGCTCAGCGTTCCTCGCTGCTGGACGCTCCGCCGCGCTCGCACGCTGTTTTTCGGCTTTAGCGGCGCGCTCAGCCGCCTAGGCCACCCTACCTTCTTGTAACGTGGCGACAGAGTCGCGTTTATCTAACCTGTCCGGCTCCACTGCACGGCCACGGCTGTAGAACTAGTGTTCCCAAGCGTTTGGAAACGCAGATTCAACGGATGAAGCATGATCGCGGTTTGGTCGCTAAGAGATGTTATATGGCAATCAGAACACAGAGCAGTGTAGTGACGGTCGAGTGGCATCCAGCGTCGGTTAAGGCGGGGGTACCACGGCGGCCATCTTGGACAAGACGTTAGTTGAACCACCAGGGCGGCTCCACTTGTCCGTGGAAGCGAAAAAGCGCTCCTTCGAGACGGTCTGGTCCTCCTCTCTGCGTTACCTTGACCTCCTCTCCCTCGCGTTGTGGCAGAAGGAGGCGGTTAGTCACGGAGGGGGATAAACGCCATGACCGCCATGACAATGACGACCGCGCTCGAACGTGTTTGGCACAGGGGTACTGCTTCTTTCGTCCCTACCCACCCCTTGGCGGCCCTGCCGTGGTACCTGGCGATTCTTTTTTAGGAGGCACTATTTCGAATGTGACCTTTTGCGGGGCTAGTTGATGTGACATTGTGTCCAGTTGGAGTCAGCGCCCGTCCTGTCCGTCTTTCTGTGTGTTTTGTGTAGAATTTAGCGCTGTTTTTACTTTCCTGAACACGAAGTCTCTATATCTGTGACATTTACAGAAATTATATTTTGTTTCCATTTTTTCCAGAGTTGTACACGTTGTTTTATAGTTATTCTTTTCTCACGACCCTGACAAATATTTTGATGACTAGCAGCGGCAGCCACGGCAAGCAATATTACAAAATAAAGCTTCGTAGGTTCCACTGGCATCCATAACAAAGGGCCACAAGACATCTATGGGCTATGGCCTTCGTAAAACTATGGATGATGTCGAAATGGATGCAGCGGAATAGTAGATGACCTCTTGGTTTCAAAGGGTTGTTGCCATGCGTGTTGTCACAGCCTTTTCTGCGGTCAAAGGCGCGTGGCGCGTAGCTTGTGTGCTATTGATTCCCGTTCACCATACAAACGTTTATTTCGCAATTACAGGAAAAACACCAGCAGTGAAACATCAACCCGAGATTTCGAAGCATGGCGAGTGTTTTTATTTTTTACTCACACACTGCCAGTGCTATGTAGAATTCTAAGAGACAGCTGATATGGTAACAGTAAATAAGAGAAAATGGGCAGAATAAGGCATATCAGAATGGTACAAACATATTGCGTTCAAGTCGTTGGGTCAGTAGCTGCGGAGAGGTAGTCTGTGACGTTGAGATACGTTGCAAGTAATGCTGATTTTCTTTTTTTCCGCCCGCGCATCCGTGTATGATAACAAAAATCCCGAAAGCGCTTAGGGCCGCAGCCGGCAACATTCTTTTCGTTCACTTTTTATTGTCAAATAAACTACTACCACCACCAAGGTTCGAAAAACGAAAAGGAAACACTGGCTGCGAAACTTCCACTGGAGACTGCCGGACATAGCTGGCAAGAGCTAATAAGTACTCATTACAATCGCGTCAGGTTTCTCCCTACTGTGGCCTTAGCATAGCATTTCCATCCATTCATTGGAACTGCATTTTGTTGCCACACGAGGCAACGTTCCTGCTTTTGTGATATCGTTTTGTGATATCGGCGAGTGTGCAGTCTCAGCAGCCGTGCTCCGCTGTAAATAAAGTTTTATTTTTTATTCTGGTTCTTAGTGCGAACTTTTTTTTTGGTAATGAGCAACTAAATATAATGTACATACCTGAATAGAGCTACTCTCGCTCTGCCAGTGACGACGACCCCTTTCCGCGATAGGTCTAACGATTCCGCAGGTTTCGTGTGTGCAATTTCCGCAACCGTCGAACGCGAATTCACGTTTTGGGGAATGCAAATGGCCAACAAATGAAGTTTTCACAACGGTGACCTAATATCGACTATTTTCACAGTGCAGGATGCACATGCAATGAAAGGAAAGCTCTGGTCGGACCCAGACTGCCGCGCTCTTGGGCAGCCAGCAGCAGTCACCGGCGTCGCTTGTGGATTAGGAATAAGGACGTTTTATTTCGCCATCGAACGTACTTCAGGATAAAGCGATTCAAAATTGAATATCACATAGGAGAAAGCAGGGACAATTAGAAGCGTCGGTCCTACGCGATGTCAGCAATCCGGCCACCGAATGTTTCCGAGGCGCGCGATCACATCGGTGGTTTCTACAAAGTTGTCGCGCTGCATAAACAAGCAAAGGAACAACAGGTACACAAATAGGATTAATAAAACAAAAGCGTAGCTCTCGTTTTACCTCACGCGAACAAACATAGCTGTTTGCATACAGCGCTGTAAAAAGGAGTACTGGTGTGCAGTCGCCCTGTGTTATTGGCGGAGCGAAGGGATGGCGACGTCAGTGCGGGCCGTGTTCGTGACTCGAAGGCATTCCAAAATCTCGAATGCCTTCGCGGAGCTCCATTGACTTGATAGTATGTCAGCCAAATGCCATTGAATAGTTCGTGCAGCTGCACAAGGCGACATCCGACTCGAATGACACTCGGTTGGAAGGTATTTGAAACGCCCGTGTAGCAGAGATATTGCTAATCTCAGGCTCGTGATGTTTTCTTAGATAACAGCATGCGATCAGACGCGAAAGCAATTACATCTGCTATGACATATTTTGCAAATATTTGCGAAAACAAACTAATTTTCACAATGTGCTGCAGCACCGATCGTCACTACCTGCAACACCCATCGTCACTATCATCATTTCCAAATAGCACCTCTTTTTGCCATGTGACAACGCAATGAAAGTGCCATTCGTTCATGGGGAGTGCGCTTCGTGAAAGTATCACTAAAGTTGCCGTGTGACAGGGGTATAAATCCCCCCACGCACGCGCACAAACACATTCAAACACGGAAAATGGTACGGTTTCAAAAATATCTTTGCCGTGTACGATCATACACAGTAAACCATTTTTGAAAAGTCACTAAATTGCGTTTGAAAACTATCAAAATGTAGCAGTTACAACTCAAACATGATGCCACTTCATTTTCAGAAATTATAACTTTTTATCGTCACGTGTATACAAGTACGCTGGACGAAGTTCCTACGGTAAACTCAGATTTCTAGATTTCCTGCAGCGCATACAGACCCCCCCACCCCGGCGGCGCAACATGTAGGCTCTCAGCCCTGATTTCTCTTCACTGCTGCCGAAAAAAAAAAATCGACTACACGTCTTTCCGGGTGGACGGTCGCTTTTAGATAATGGGACTCTGTCAGCTAGGGGGATAGGGGAAATGAACAATAACGCCCCTGCACACTGCTTTGTTTTCTTTCTCCACATGGACTCAACAAACGCACTCGCGCAAGGCCTCGCGTATTTGTGTGTGTGTAGCTATTTTCGTCTTGTTATATGTCCGCAGCTGTATCCATGAGCAGGCAGAGAAAAAAAAAAGCTGCTGTGTTGGTACTATCATGTCAGCAGTTCGGATACTCGAGCCAGTACTAACGGCTTACTGTATTGCATTATGCCAAGTTTTCGATTAGCGTACCCTCCTAGCGGCCGCCAGGCGGAGCACGTTTTATGTTAGTGGTCCAACAGCGATACCAGACACTCACAGAGAAAAAGACGACGTACAAGGAGGCTCCTTCTGTGTGTCTCATCTTATTCTGTGTCAGTGTCTGGCAGGGCTGTTGTCCACTCAATCCCTATGTATCAACTCCAAGTAGCCCAATCTGCCGTTCTTCAGAAACGCGTTTGCAGGGTTGCCTGAACGCCCTTGAATGTTTTCTGCGAAAATGCATTTATAATTGTGGGTGCAGGTGGTCTCCAGAGCAGTAACGGGCAGTGCTGGCTTCAATAGGCAGAAATGAAAGGGGTGAGTCATCTGTGGACACGCCTTCCCCGGTGCACTTTACAAGGCTACGCTGGCGAACCTGACCGCGTCTTGTCGCTCGAGTCTGTTGACTGTCAGGACCACGCATGTAACTGCGAGCGCATAAAGGCTACTGGCAGTGTACGTTCCCCCCACCCCCCGCAGTTGTTGACGGAGCAAGCGTCGTTCCTGGAAAGAAACGCGGAACGCACCGCTTCACCACGACGGTGAGAGCAAGGGTTGGGTGCCGCGCTAAAGATTTTTATTACAAACCCCACTGCGCCCAGGGCGGGTGCGCCCTGACAAGTTGTACCCACTCCCCGCAGCAGAGGCACACAGGTCTGTCTCCTCTTTCTAGCCTGGCCTTGGCTGCAGAAGAACCTTGGATTGGAACGGCCGCATGTCAATCGCCTTCGCAAAACATCAGCTTCGCAGAACTGTGAAACCCCCTCCCTATTGTAAACAGCGTGACGTCAAAAAGTTTTGGCCCGGTTGGCAGAACTGACAACTTTTGGTTCTGAGCCGGTGTTGTTGGTCCCGAGGGCTCCTTCGCCGCCTTTTTACCCCGATTCGAGACGCCTCGCCGGCCCTCACAGGATAGAAGAGGGGAAACGCTTGCGCTGAATGACTTAGGCCGGGTGGCAGGAGCGCGCTCCGGGCGCCAGTGTATCCGGCCGGTGCCTCATAATAGACCTCTCCCTGATGTAAACAGTGTGACGTCCAAAAGGTGTGCCCCGATGGGCAAAATCGTCGAATTTCGGTTCTGAACCGGTTTTTCAGGTGCCGAGCACTCCCCCACCAGCTTTGTTCCCTGATTCGAAACGCCTGGCAGCCTTCTTCTCCCAGTGTGAGCCTTCTCGGTACGGCGCATGTTTTGCCCTTCGGGCCAGAAGCACGTGCGTTGATGACGTGTGTCTTGAAGGAAGCCAGTTTTCTTTGCACGTGTTGGCCTGCCTGCAAATCTGTATGCGCAGTCGCGTTTTTTTTTCTTTTTCAGGTGAGAAAAATGTAGAGCCTAAGATGTGTGTCCCAGAAAATAGTGAAAACAATTTTTTTTCTGTCAACTTGAAGGAGCGAAAATTGCTAATTGATCACGTGCACTCAGTGGAGCAGATTGTCAATGAAAACTACCTCCATGGGGAAGTGACAGAAAGTGTGTGTCCTGAGTGAATCAACTTGAAATTCGAGGCCAATACAATGGGGTTTTGTTACGTTTTGCGCTAATAATAATAAACACAATCTTTATGCGAACATAAAGTGCCTCTAAACAGATATGCGAAGCTGAAGAGATTACCGCGCATGCGGGAACACTTTATTTGCAGAGCCATCGCTATATGTGCTCATTCATGTGCAAGCAAACATTTTGACTTAGAAGTTACATTCAGCCAGAGCAATGCCTACTCCCGTAATATCTTAGAATGTCATGAAATATTGAGGAAAATAGATGTGTGTGTAAATGATGGCAGATTTTTTTCACGTTTCATGACCATGCACACAAAAGCAACCGCTGTGGCAAATGCTATTTCAAGGCCGGAATGCGAAGACAATGCAAGCATGCTGCTGCTGTATGCTTTTTTGTAAACAAGCATGAGGAACCGTCCTGAGCAAGAGGCTGAAGCGTTCGTCAGATCTGGTAAAATGTAGAGTTCCGGACCCTTCCAATTAGGGTTTTTTCATAACCACGCTAATGAAAATCTGGTCGTAAATGTTTATCAGGTAGACGAGCACCATTTTGAAAATATTTATGGTCTTTCTTCTAATTTGTAAATACGGATCGACACTAACGTCATATTATGTTCCCCGCTTTGTAAACCAGGTCAAAAAACAATTCGCGATGTAAAACCTGCTTCCCACATAACCTTGCTGAATTATCCTGAAGTCCTTGATGGTTTTGCTGAGAGAGCTTCGAAATCTGCTGAAAAATAGCTCTTAGACAAAATGTTGTCACCAATGTCATCCACAGACCACCCAGCCAAAGGACTTCATACCGGTTTCCAATAAATTTCACCAGAAGCTCTCGGCCCCTCGTGTTCACGGAACTATCCTGAGTAGTAGTAGTAAGTGGCTTTTATTGTAAATGAAAAAGAAGGTAAAAGGATTCTTGCCAGCGCCGGCATCTGCTATCATGTCTAGAAGCATCTGAGCTGGGGCTGGGGGATGGAAATGGAAAGCGAGATGACAGTGAAGGGGAAAACAAAGGGTAGAGAGAGAGGGAAAACCTTCCCTCCTGCTTGTATTTCCATTACGCGAGGCGATACAGCCAGTGGGAAGGACCGCGAAAGTTGCCGGCGACCTGACACGTGAGGCGCGCACTTCGGGAGAGGGCGACCGCACTCTCTCTCTCTCACACACACATACACTACGCTCGCCCGCTCCGCAAGCTCCCCTCTCACTCGCATACACCAAGCTGCCCCGCACGCCCGCAGCACAATTTTCTCCATTCTTGACCGGAGCGGAATTCCAGCCATGACTAACAATGAGGGACACCACCGCTTTTGAGCACCCGCGAGCAGATTGGCACTTGCACTGGCACGTGGCAAGTGCCAGCGGTGCGAGCAGCAAGCCCACCATAGCAGACTTCCATATTCATGCAACTCACCTACTCCTATCTAGACACTACACGCGCAATCGTGCAGCGCCATGCGCAGCAAATGTCGCTGTACTATTGTGGAGCAGCTCTTCCGGAAACCGCCATTTACAAGAGCTAGTTTTGAATCATAATACCCTGTAGCCGAGACTGACAACTGATTGCATTTCTAACGATTTCGGTATCCGTGGTTTGCACACCGCTGAGGGAAAGTACTGGTATTTCATGCAGTGCAAACAATGGCAAGAGATGCTGGCATTGTTTTTGCTGCATTGCGCGCATGCATATCACCAGCTCAAGAATGTTATCCGTGCATTCTTTTTTTCTTGCAGTGTGTGATTGACATATAATTTTGGGGGCATGCTTTGCCACTACAATGCTAGTGAAATCGCACTGTCCACACATGCACTTCGCCACTGGTAGAGGCAGAAGCAGAAGGCTTCATTCACTTCCATTGATGTGCATTTTCAAAAGACAAACGCATGTTCCTTATAAAAACAGGACCATTTTATTGCAACATCTGCTAAGCACGTTCAGATGTCTTGCACAACTCCCCCACACATCATGGTGGCAGCCTGCAAGCAAACAAGACCATACCAATGTCATATGTGAGTCTATTTTCAGGAAGTGACAGGAAATGTCAGTGCTCAAAAGTGGGTATTAGCTTGTTCTTTACTGCTCAACCATTGCAGTTACTTTCCATTGACTTAGTGTTTCAGTAACACACAAACACATATGCTTACCTCCCGTCATACAAAAATGTGAGGGCAGTAACGGAAAAGGAAAGAAAATATGTGCATAAACATAGCAAGTGGACTGAAAAGTCCTTACATACATCTAAGTAATTTGCTGCCACTGTAACAATGAGAGCAGATATGTTAGGATAAAAGCCTGCTGAGCACGATAGAAACATATTCTGCTTATGCCATACAGGGTGATACAAAGCTGCTGGAACAATGATACACTGCTTGTTTTGATGTCACCAGCAGTTC
Organism: Amblyomma mixtum; assembly: GCF_055824585.1. NCBI lineage: Eukaryota > Metazoa > Arthropoda > Arachnida > Ixodida > Ixodidae > Amblyomma > Amblyomma mixtum. Next base: position 402,000,154 of record NC_143014.1, read on the forward strand.
ACGAAGAAAAAGCTTACCAGCAGAAGGCTGTATCCATTACACACAAGCAGAAAAATGTGAGCTGTGAGGTTGAATATCCCTTGAAAGTGTATATTGATACTGTGCTTCCAAGGAAAGTGAACGCCACAAGCGGGCTAGTAGCAAAAGAAAAGACGCAGCTATAGAACAGAAGAAAGGAGCAGGCATAAGAAGTACAGCATGTCCAACTAAGCTATACTTGGGAAAAAGAAACAACTCAACAGTGACGTTGCAACGGACATATAAAAGCCCCACATTTTTGAAAATATAAAGCGGAAAGAAATGAAAACACACTGTTTCATGTTTCATATAGCAGGGATCTCAACGGTTACATTTGAAAATCAATTACAAGCATATTTAGAGTGCATTCATCCACAAATGTGCTTCAGCGCCTTTTCAGCTAAGGAAAACACCCAACTCAACGAGGGCTGTGTAGCTTTCAAGCATTTGTATGAAACAAGTGATAAGTTTATAGCAAAAATACCCTCTATAATGATTTTACCTCACATATACTCACCTACGAGGCCATAACAGGAGGGCGGAAAGAAAAACTATATTGTTGCAAAAGAGCAAACGACTAGGCGCCTTACGAAATGTCACAGTGCCGTGACACTGGTAATCTTGCACACGCGTTCATGAAAAACCGCACTCGATAACACACACTACGAGGTAGCTCACGCACGCGACACAGGTACAGTTGGGACTTCAATGCACATACTAATAACAAAATTGCGGTCCGAATGGCTCACCTGCGTTTGGCCCTGACATCAGCCATGCGCGTACGAAGCTTTGTGATCGTCGACCTTTTGCGTTGAAGGTATCGCCGCCGATTCCCCATTTGACACTTTTACACACAAAAAAACTGGAAGATAACGTGATAAAAAACGGCGCTGCACATAAATACAAAAGCACAGTAAAAAAAAAACACCAACAAGCAAAACAGCACGATACACCGATGACAGCCTGCGGAGCAGCCGAAGAAGCGACCGAAAGGCAGGACAGGCTTCAGCGTAGTCAGTCGTCCGTACCGGTACATGCCGGTACAGAATACCGGGGCGAGAGTTGCGGGCGTCACACACACAGGGGAGGCGCTGCGCACACGTTTCAGTAAACCCCAATAGTTACTGTCTCGTACGTCTTGCTTCAAAATGTTTGACAGCGCCACTGTCGTTGACCGGCGGAACTCCATTGTTGAGTCAAAACGCCCGCGAGATTCAAATGCAGCAGCCCCGTCGACCAACAAACGGGGCGAGTGCGAGCTAACATGAGTCGTTTATCATACCCAAATTTACATCACTGGTAGTTTAAGACCAGGGACTTCAGTTCCTGTCAAAAAAGCCTGGAATATAACAGTGATCTTTCGCGCTGGATGTATTTTGCGGAGGTTACGGCGCACCAAAAAATAGCGCAATTGAATGGCGCAGTAATACCGTTCTGTTTGTCATAGCGAAATTCGGACTTGAGCAGGTCCTTGAATATTTCCTAAATATTTCGCGTGCAAAATTTGTTCCCTATACGACGTTTACTTCCTTCTAAAACTCAGATCAAAAAAGCGCAGTTTCTAGGTTACGACCAACTTTGAACAATGAAAACTAAAAAATTATGACATGTAGCTCAATGAAATTTTCAAGAATTAACAACATGGGTACTATCTACAATCCTGCTAAATATGTTTGTGATTTATGAACTGGACTAGGAGTTATTAATGCGCCATTCTTTTAAATTTCACACTTTTTTATGGCACCAGTTCTAAATAACCACCCAATATAACTCAATAAATTGCCTGTAAGGTCCTCGAGTCACACTTAATCTAAAAGCTGCAGAAGCAGTTTTCTTTTCGGAGCAGTAGTTTTCGTCAACAGCAAATCCAACGCAGGCAAGTCGAGCAAAAATATCGTTTTATGCCCCTCGCTCTTTTGCTCACTGCTATCATACTAACGTGAATAGCTTTTAGCGACACATACCATCGCAAAGAAGATACAATTATCTTTACAATGCGCTCAATATCATTTTTCTAGCGCAAACGGATGAGCCACACCGCTCACACAAACATGACAAAAAACGGCTGCTGACCGCCGCTAGCGTGGTACCGCCGCCTTAACAAAGCTCGAAGTGCAGTTCAGTCGGTGTTGTTTCGAATACCGCTCGAGGAGCTGTAGCGGTGAAGTTTTTTTCCGCGCTGAAAACCATCCGGACGGATGGTTCCTACTTGATTTTTGTTGTCGGCTATGGTTTTATTGGAACGCTGATGGGTAGTTCATTTCATGCTTGAAGCCCCCGTGTGATGTGCACTAGTCAGCGCAGGAACCCAAGGAGCAGTGCACGAACCCAAGATGGTCTGATTAGAAGTGGAGCCCTTCACGACGGTGTCGCTCTCAGTCTACGTCCAACTTTGGGTCGTTAAACGCTACTCCTTTGCTACGTTGCGGGGCCGAACCACTACAACCATGGTCACAAGGGATTCTGTCTCGCGGTTGTGCAGAGCCTATACTCCGTTTCATACATAGCAGTCAACGCAGCCAAGGCTGCGGCGCCTGTTTGCGCTCCTCGTCCGCATCGTAATGTAGTGCGTCGAAAGCAAAAATTGTAATGAACTCAAAATTAAAGTAAATGTTGGTTGATATTGCAGTATAATGATAACGGTGTTTTATTTTGCAAAAAGATTGCTTTTTCTTTTATGTTCTACAAAACAGAGTGCCTTAGTTTTTTGGGTTTTTTTCGGTCCCTCCTGTATCAGGTTTTCGCAGCTAGGCCGGCCGCGCAGGCCGGCCGGTCATGTCGTCTGCTTGAGTTGTTCACATGAAGTATTTCCTTCCTCCGAGACCTGGTGCGCTGTTCTCTTTTCTGTAAAAATCACCGACCGTACAACCGCTGTAGGCCACTCACATGATACGCGTAGCAAGTGTTATATTCATTCATCTTTATTCATCTTTATTCGACATCTTTACAGAGGTCTGGAGCACAGACAAAAAGCTGAAGAAGACAGCTTGACGGGGTCTGTGCCCCTTAACAATTCATGTGCGTACGGACATATAGAAATGATATTTGGCATCGTCAGTTGCAAATTTGTAATTCAGAACATAAAAAAGTCATGACTGAAAACTAAATGAACAATTCTGTTATTAATAAGACGAACAGTTCACAATGTACTAGTAAAAACATTCTCGGTAATGATACAAGGCAGATACATGAATAATAGCTAAGCAAAACAAACAGAGGACGAAAGCACGAAAGCACTGGTGAATGAATACAGGGTAACAAAGCGAGCAATAAGAACGTTAGGAAAAACAAGAGAAAGTGACACGTTGATCAAAGTTTAAAATATGTAGGAAAAGACGTAGACTTTCTTCTAGGTTTGCTTTTAGCTAACTGAATTTTTTTTTTATGGATTGCGAATATTCAATAGGGACGGCAATCTCACGCGCAACGACTGAGTTCCATAGTTGGTACGCACTGATGGAATGTGCCAGGTTTCATGGTGACGTGTTTCATAAACATTATCATTTCTCATGAGGTTCGATAATGTTGCAATAAAATTATTTCCTTGGTTTCTTGTTTTAAAGTATCGGTTGAGTAATGTGTCATTATACAGTAAGTGAACTGGACGGATTTTCAGATTTTCAAAGAGGGGTTCTGTATGAGCATCATATGAGGAGTCCGAAATGACGCGCACTGACTTTTTCTGGAGCAACAATAGCTTGTTCATGTTAGTGGCAGTGGTAGTCCCCCAAATCAGATGGCAATAGCTAATGTGCGAAAGGATGAGTGAGTTATAAATAACTAATTTTATTCTGCGCGGTAAAAAGGAACGTAATTTGGTTAGTACTCCAACTACTTTGGCAATTTTGTTAGCCACCATGTCGACATGTGAATTCCAAGATAAATGCTCCTCGAATATGACCCCAAGACTTTTGAAGGAATGGACGATGTCAATGACTGATGTTCCGATCATTAGATTCCCAGTAACGGACACGTGCTGATTTTTTGGCCTGAAGAGAATAGCTTTGGTTTTATTAGTGTTGATTGTTAATGAGTTTACAGCGCTCCATTTGTGCAATTTTAACAATGTAAGGTTTGCTCGGTCAAATAAGCCCACCGAAGTAGGTGAAGTAAAAAATATGGTAGTATCATCGGCGTAAATAATAAACGTGGCTGATTCATCAATAGATGTTATGTCGTTAATGTAAATATTAAACAGCAATGGGCCGAGGATACTCCCTTGAGGCACCCCGCTGTTAATTTGTCTAATTTCAGATATGTGAGTATTAATGTGCACTCTTTGTTGGCGATACTGGAGATAACTTTTCAGTAAACTTAAGAATACCCCTCGAAATCCGTAGATTTCAAGTTTCTTTAGTAATGTAGTATGATTTAGTCGATCAAAGGCCTTCGAGAAATCAACAAATACACCTAGAGTTAGTAATTTGCTTTCTATTGCATGCAAAATGAGTTCTTTTTGAGTTAGAAGTGCTAATTCAGTTGAAAGTCCCTTTCTAAATCCGAACTGAGATTTAGCTAGTATGTTATGCTTTTCACAAAATTCAGTCATCCTGTTGTTAATTAACTTTTCTAATCCCTTTGAAAAAACTGGAAGAATAGAAATCGGTCTGTAATTGGTTAGGCTATGTTTATCGCCGCCTTTGAACAGAACGCTCACTTTTGCTGTCTGCATACCTTTAGGGAATATGCCATGTGCGAAGGAAAGGTTGTACACGTGCTCAAGGATGGGACTGATAATGTCTATGACGTATTTGACGGGGCGTATCTGTAAGTCATCCGAATCGCATGATTTGCTGTTGTTGAAGGTGAGAAACGTGTCGCAAATTTCTTGAGAGTTAGTTGGTTTTAAAAACGCGCTGTCACGGGAGGAATATTTAATGTTTTTTACGCTCTGTGAATCGTGGGAATCAGTCACCAGGGTGGTGAAGAATTCGTTGAATGCGTTAGCCAGTGATGATCCTGATGATGGTGTGCCATTTAACACCAAGCCTTCTAGGCTCTGTGAATTTCGGCCGTCTCGACCAAGAACCGTGTTAAGTCTTCGCCATGCAACGTCACTGCGTTTCATAACTGCCGTGTTAAAAAGGTTGTGAAGGTAGTTTCTTTTGCTTTGTCTTAAAAAATTTGTCACTTTGTTTCTGAAAGCCTTAAAAGCACGTAGGTCTTCAGGATCTTTTGTTTCAATAAAGCGTTTGAAAAGAGCGTCCTTTTGTTTAATTAGTTTTAAAGAATGGTTCGTTATCCATGGTTTACGAGTCTTTTTATTGTTTGTTGCTTTGCGGGAAAAAGTTTTGTTATAAGCTGACTTAAATAATGACAGAAAAGTGTCGTAAGCAGTGTCCGGATGCGATTCGTTGTAGACTTGTTCCCACCTGATTTGAGATATTTCATTGCGAAACTGTTCCAGAGTAAATGGGTTAATATCCTGATATGTCATGTCACGCGTTGCCAGGAATGATGATTGTGTTAATTTGTGGTCAGTAATGAGAAATATTGGCAAGTGATCGCTGATGTGGGCGCCAATGGCGCCAGAATGATGTTTCTCATTGTCTATATTTGTTAAAAATACGTCTAATAATGTTTCAGAATCGTCATGAATTCGGGTGGGCCTGTTAATGGTGTTAATACAGGTGTTGGCTTCGAGTATTGTGATGAGGTCTGATCGAGCTTTTGAGGTATGAAGCATATTAATATTAATATCGCCTCCTAATACAAGGTTGTAATTGTTGTAATTAACCCATTCTAAAAAATTATCCAAAAATGAAAGAAAATTTGGTATACTGCCAGATGGTGGGCGGTACAGAACGGAAAAGATGTTTGTGGAAGAAATGACCGTCAAGATTTCGAAATCTGGAGTTGTTTGTGTGTATTTTTCAATTTTTTCTGTTGATAAGGCCTTTTTTGCCATGAGCAGCACACCGCCTCCTCTACTAGAAGGACGGTTAAGATAATGGCTGTCATACTCTGACAACTTAAAAACTTCATGTTCATACTGGTACCAAGTTTCAGAAAGCATGATGACATCAAAAGAAAAACCAAAAGAAGAAAGCAGAGCATACAGATCGTCCTCCTTATTCCGAGCAGATCGAGCGTTAAGGTGAAAAAAGGATGTGCTATTTTTAGTATTATTTGTCCGATGCAGTTTTGTTACGTCACATGGCGTTAACAAGCAGCTGGGCATGATTGTCAAACAGCAAAGGCGGCTGAGGGGCGTCTTTCAGCCTTACTGAATCTTTTCTAAATCTTCGATACATGTTACGCGAAGCACACGCGATGTATCCGTCTTCCTGGCAAGGATTTTTCCGTCTTTTGTCCACGCGTATTTCCACCCCTTGTCCTTTTTTCGAGCGACAGTCCTGCTGAGCAGTTCTTTCAGAGCCATACACAAGTGTTCATTGACATAGATCAGAGAATCACCAGTGAACCCAAGGTCTGAATGGAGGACCTGATTCTTGCGGGCTTTCTCAAGGACAGCGTTGCGCTTTCCACGTGTGTGAAATTGCACAACGACATTAGGACAGCCGCCATCCTTCTTGGGCACACGATGGCAAACGTCTATGTCATCCTCATTGATTGGTTCCTGGATGACGTCCCCCAGCTTCTCTAGCACAGCTGGGAGGCTTTCGCCCTCCATCAATGGAATGCCTTTGACCTCAAGGTTGCGGTTCCTCGAGTACTGCTCTAGATTTGTAAGCCTTTGCTCTGAGTCTATAGCCAATTTTCTAAGCTGACTGCACTCCTCAGACAAAGCGGCGTTTTCCTTTTTTAGTGACACATTTTCTTTCTCAATCTTTGTGCAGCGCTTGGCCATTGCATCAAATTGCTCACTGAAAAAGTCGATCGACAACTTCAGTTCTTTGAACTCCTTTCTTAGTTCCTTCTCGATTGTACTTTTCATGTCGCGCATTTCCTGCCTGAACTCTTTTAGCGCTTTTGCGATATCCGGCGACATTGCAGCAATGGACACAAACACTTGGCAGTAGCAGCAGCAACAGACTACAACTTGGCGTGAAAACAAAGGGCGTATCCACCAACCTGGGTTCAAAATTGAAGAAGGTCACAGTTGTGTCGGTTGCCGCTGCCGCTGCCAAAATGAGACCAGATGCAGGCTGGGCCAGCTTTCAATAGGCGACGGTTCGAGTCGGCGGCCACGTCAGCAACCAAGCTGGCAGCACACGTGCAGGGAAACAGCGATTCAATAGCGCAGTGATGTAGTAGCGGTCTTGCGATGAACAGTCAGGATGAGGCCTAGATGAATTCCAGTTCCGGTAGATACCTGGGTTCAAAATTGAAGAAGGTCACAGTTGTGTCGGTTGCCGCTGCCGCTGCCAATATATACCATTCCATAACCTACAACACCAGTTTCTACACTCTCGTGAGTTGTGGCAGTAGTGAAAAACAACGATAGTAGATTACGATCGAGCGAATGGACAACTTTAGTTAAAAAGATGATATTTACAAAGGTTAAAAACATGAGAGCGGATGTCAACAATTAAATGCCAGCCACAACGTTCACTCAAGCTGCGCTTACATCTCATTGGTGTGCAAGAAGCCCGAATTTTTACTCGTTACCGCGAGAGGACGATGACGAGCTACTGTGTGGAGAACGAACAGCGAGCTTCGTCAACCTCTTTGTGCGCCCTATTCAGGAACCATGGAACCTGGTCGTCGGCTTCTCGCAATACAGAAATACAGAAATGGTACTCCGACTGGCTCATGCAGCTTAATATTTCGAAATGTAAATGCATGCACATATCACGCAAACGTTCCATTAGTAATTTCCAGTACTCCCTGAACTCTGTGGCGCTGTCAGTACCGAATTCATACAGGTACCTTGGCGTCGAAATAGCGAACAAGTTAACATGGTTAGACCACATTATCAAACTTTGCGCAAGCACTACCAGATCACTTGGCTTTATCCAAAGATCACTATCAATGTCCCCTCCATCAATCAGACAACAAGCATACGAAACATTCATTCGCGCTAAAATGGAATATGCCTCAGCAATATGGAACCCTCACCAGGCTTACTTAATACAACTGCTCGAAGCTATCCAGAATCGGGCAGCGCGCTTCATAACGTCGCAATATTCGTCTCGACACAGCGTTACCAACCTAAAATCGTCTCTCGGCCTTGAACCATTAGCACTCCGCAGAAAAATATCAATTCTTTGTCTTTTACACAAACTATACTTTAACTTCCCTGCACTACACTATTAGGATCGGGTGAGCGTGGTCGGACCGGAGAAGGGACGAGGAAGGCGGGAGACGGGGTTACGAGGAGAAAACAAGGAAAAGAGAACTTTATACAGGAATATTTACATTATTTACATAAGAGAGCAACTGAGAGGGACTCTCAGTGTGAGGGAACTTCTTCAGTAGTCAACAGGAGTGCACGAAACAACGCCCGTTAAATAACGCACGGATTCCCCAGATCCCTGTCTGGGGAATAGTTCGAAGAATGACGTGTCCAATCAGACGGACCATTGTGGATACTGTTGATACCGCCCACGGCAGGGGCGGCGCTGGGCCGTGGGGGGGGGGGGGGGGGGCACTCTCGCAGCTCGGTTGATGAGAGAGGGTAGAGGCTCAGTAATTAAACACTGCTGTCTTTCACTCAGCACACCACCACACACTGTTCGTTGACCCGAGGGTCGACTCGGCCACGGAACGCCGCCATCGTCGCCGCATCTTCGGCCTTCGGCGGTCTTTGACTTCGCCGCTGCCACCATGGTCCCACGGTCCTGGAAGGTCGCTGCCTAATCCACTTAGGCAGCAGGGGAACCGCGAGCTGCCTTAATCCACAAGGCAGGGGGGGGGGGGGCATCCCAAACCCAACAACACCTAACTTTGTTATCTGCTGCCTTACGCTCATCTCGCCGATTATTCAACTCCCTCAGCATTCAGCGGTTGCACGGTTCATCCAACGCTTTCAACAAATCTTTCCTTCCCATCGCCATAGAAGAATGGAACAATCTTCCTGATACCGTTGTCATCGAAACTAATCCCGCCAGATTTAGGCAGCTAATAACAGACCACTTGAACCAACTATAGCTACTTCCCTCGCGATGCTCTGCCTACAATTTGAACTGCTTGTGCCATTGCGACCCCCCCCCGTCCCCCCCCCCCCCCCACAAGTGTTTTCCCACTTATTTAATTTCCGTACATTTTAATGTTTAATTTTATATACTACTGCTTTGCCTTATATATTCTGTACTATTTGAATTACCTGACGCCAATTGCACATCAAACTTGTTATTCTTGTTATTTTTTGTTATGCTTTTCTATGTTTACATGCCTTTGTATGACCGTTTCACACCACTGTCTTCCCCCCCCCCCTTATGTAATGTCCCAGACAGGACCTTTAAGGGTTCAATAAATGATGATGATGATGATGATGAACTGCAGCGGCAAGTGCGCTAATATACGACACCACTTGTTGCGTTCGATGACCTGCGCAGCGGAATCTCTGCTCACGGCCCAAATACACAGCTTTCAACAATCCCCATCTCACCGCACTAGCTCACACCCATAACACACCAAATCCAACATCTAATATAAAACATTGCTACGAGCGGAAGCACTTCAAAGAATTTTCCTTGTGACAACAGCTCAAAAGTGGAGACTTCCCGAATCAGACGCCGCTCACTTTAAAGCCGCTGGATACGCCGATCAATGCCGGGTTGCCGCTAGCCGAGGCTGCTCGGAATAATCGACGCCGCACTGAATTCTATCACCACACAATTAATGATTCATTGTGTGCCGCATGCAAAAAAGTCACTGAATGCCCGAGAACAGCACTTCGCAATCACATCCGTCGCCAATACACTACACTGCTTTTTCCCTTCGAAACAAGTAAGCAGCGCAAGTAAATAGCGCAGTGTTTTTCAAAGTACGCACTAGAGTTTGACAGTTTCGACTTTCTACCTAATGATAATTATGAGAAAAATACAAACAAATGAAAAAAAAACAGCCAAGCCGAGAGTCGAACTTCGGCCCTTTGTAAAATGAACACAGAGGCGCGAGTTTCGTACCACCACGACGTGAGGCGGACGGATACATTTTGCTTGTTTTTTGCAGCGGACTACTTTTGTACCTTTGGCAGCGTTGATAGCTCTGTATGAAACAGAGCCTACAGTACGTACCGTTTTTGCCAAAGGTAATCAGGCTGAATTGTTTGGTTCCCAGTACTATTGTGGAGCACTCAAGCTCCCCCCACCCACAATTCAAACTAGAAATCTCTGCGAGGTAAGAAGCACCTT